>NW_026606892.1:0-250949 GCF_029890125.1 Rhinichthys klamathensis goyatoka | reverse complement strand
GTAAATGATACTCAAAAATTCCGTTCACATATGAAATTTACTTAAATTGGTCCTGTTTCCTTTACACATCACATCTCTCTTATTTAATCTCATCTCATCTTTTGGACATGGCAGGACATGGCACAAGAACTAAAGCTCTTTGAGAATAACACTGAAGATTTATTCTATCTTCTTCCAGCCTCTGATCTGCTGCTGAACAGGAAGGAGAGAAGAAGGCACAGCTTGAACAGGAACTTTGTGGGTGATTACCTGGGTATGGATGACCGGCCTGAGCTCAGGCAGTTTGTGGGCAAGAGGGAGAAGATTGATTTTGCAGACAAAGTCAATAAATTTGACAGGCGGTTTAAGGTGAGCATACCAAATTTAGCTACCCGAGTATCAGTGACTATTTTTAGCACATGACGTGTAGCATTTATATGTATGTATGGGTGTTTTTATCTGTTCAGAGCATCAAGAGAGACCTGATCCTCACCCCTAGATCTGTCTACCTGATTGGAAGAGAAAAGGTGAAGCAAGGGGCAGAGAAAGGGCTTGTGAAAGAGGTCCTGAAGCGCAAAGTTGACGTAGAGAAGATTTTGGCTGTTTCTTTCAGGTACGTCACCACACAAACTCAGTCAGTTCAATTAATGTAATGGCAAGCTACAACCAACCTTAGCACTCGAGGGAATCTGACACACACACAAGAATTGTATTTTATTCAGCCACAAGGAGCCAAAAGAGCTGCAGCTTCCCTCCCATAATGCCTTGGATAACCATCTGCTGAATTATAGGCGTAGAGACATCAAAGGTCCAGTTTAAATGTTAGAGCCTTCGTCTGCCCTGCGTTACTTAACACATGTTGAATCGAGAGGGTCTGGATATACAAAGCTTCAGTCTTTTAAAAAACATTTATAGTTTTTTTTAGTGTTCCCTGGAAATGATCAAACATTCAGAACTCTCTCAAAGAAACCTAAAGATCTTACAAATAAGGGCCAAGAAAGCGGTACCAGCAGCACCCCACAACCTTACATACTTTGCTTTTGTGAGTGGGGGGTTGTCAATAATGTGAACCAGGTGTTGCTTGGAAGGGAGAGTATACCTTGTAAAAAACTCATTAGAAAAGACTTAAGTTTATTGGGTGAAGCAGGGCATCTCTGCATGTGTCCCAGACACGAAAACTCCCAACAGCCCCCGTACCACTTGCGTTTTTTGTGACCCGACAACCTTTGTGTCTTTGGAAACCCCTAAAAGTGCCTCCCTCAACACGTGTTACCTGAACTGAAAGGCTGTGCTCATGTTGAATGATCGAACAAATGTGGATATTTCAGGTCTTGAAAAGACATTTGTCTCTCCTACAGCACAATGCAGGATGACTTCATGATCCTGCACGAGGACGAGTATGACAGCCTGCTGGAGTGTGTATTCAAGACTGAGTTCATCAGTTTACTGGCACGCAGATACGAAGAGAGAACGCAAAAGAAACTACCTCTCAAATTTAGCACCACGTAAGTTGAAATATCTTTCACATGGCATAGCAAAGGCATGACTTTTTAATGAATACAAATTAAACAGAATAATACAAGATACATTTTTTTAGTATCTGTATTTAAGTGTCCATATACTGTTTTGATTTTGAACAGTATGTCTGTTGTTTTTATAATTTATTTTATAATTTCATTTAATTTATTTGATCAACATTTGGTAAAAAATTTGGGGTCAGTAAGATTTGTTTTTATGTTTCTGAAAAAAGCCTCTTACGCTCACCAAGACTATTATTATTTGATCAAAAATACTGTAAAAACATTAATAATGTGAAATATTATTACAATTTAAAATATATATTTTTTATTTTTAAATGTAATTTATTCCTGTGATAGCAATGATTTTTTCAGAAATCATTCTAATTCTGATTTGGTGCTCAAGAAAAATGTATTATTATTATTATTATCATCAATGTTTTTGTGAAACATTTTATACTTTTTGTTTGTGATTATTTGATGAATAGAAAGTTCAAAAGAACAGCATTTATTTGAAACAGAAATCTTTTGCAACATTATAGAATCACTTTTGTCTTTGACACTTTTTTTGTCACTTTAATGCAATTTAATGCATCCTTAATCCATTTCTTGCTAAATATCTTACTGTCCTCAAACTTTTGAATGGTAATGTACATACCTAACAAATTTCTTTTTGTGAAATTATTTGTTATTATGTTTCAGTTGTCTTTATATTTTATTATATTGTTATATTTTCAAATAAATATTTTTTATATATATTTTTTTTAATAAATGGCAATTGCTTTTTATGATCTAATGCATGCAATGACATTCAAGCTTTTTATCCAGTTATGTTTTGCGGCCACTGTATGTTAATGATTGACCGTGATTTGGACCCGCAGGCTAGAAATGAAACTAAAGAAAGATGGATGGGGACCCTGGAATGCTGGAGGATCCAGACAGGTGCAGTTCATCCAAGGTCAAGGGGACGTAGCAGTGCTGCGACCCTCAAACAAAATGCTGCAGGTCAGCATTGGACCGGGTTTGTCCAAAAACTCACGTGAGTGCTGATGACTCGTATTGTGTTTTATTCACAATATCATTTAATATAATGTTATTTGTTATCCATGCAAGATCTCATACACACAAATTCAACCCTCATTCAGGTCCTACTAAGCAGGGCGTCACTCAAAGCCGCCCCAACACATCCAGGACACACCACCACACCCCAACACGAGTCGCACCTGGCCCTCCAGGTACGTTTTCCCATTCAACTAGTACTATTATCAACTATCCTAATCTTCCATTTGTTTTTGTCAGTAAGCATGTGTGTTTCCCGGCAGTTGCTCACCAAAATGGAGGGCTGAAGAATGCAAATCACACTGCCAATCAGAGGAACTCGCAACATCACAGCAATCAGAGGCCGACATCAGGAAACACGGCCCGTCCGTTCCTGCCTACTAATGTCAGTCAGCTCAAGGACAGAGGCAGCAGACAGGCACCCCAGCAACCCAACATGGATTTCCTCAAAGTACCAGACCAAGGGGCTGCAGGGTGAGAGGACACAGTACACACATTTCAAAATATATGGCTAACAACTATCTCATTACTGAAGATGGTTAACATTTATCTAATTGTTAGATGCATAGCTGAAGCTCATCTACCAGACATTATCCATGCAAACAAAATAGTGAGCTATGTTTGAATGTAACATGCATGTATCTCTTTACCGTAGCAGAAATCATCAACCATCTGGCAATGGAGGAATGTGAGTCTGAGCATGTGTGTAGTTTCTGTTAGGTGGCAGTGGTTGTGGTTCATTTGACTAGTGATAGATCAACACAAGAGATGCCCAACTTCAAATCCACCCTTGCATTCTTTCTCATTCTTGTTTTGGATTTCTGGTTCCTTACATTAAACTATCACATTTTATTGATTAAAATTTCATTTACAATACTGTTCAAAAGTTTGGAATTGGTAAGACTTCGGTAAGAAGTCACTTATGTTAACCAAGGCTGCCTTTATTTGATCAAAAATGCAGTACAAATAGTAATATTGTGAAATATTACTACACTTTTCTGTTTTAATATGTTTTAAAAAGTATTTAATTTCTGCAATGGCAAAGCTGAAGCTTCAGTGTCACATGAGCCTTCACAGATCATTCTAATATGCTGGTTTGGTGCTCAAAAAACATTGCTTATTATTATTAATGCTGAAATAAGTTAAGTTAAATTTTTTGGTGGAAATCCTGAGAAAAGAACAGGATATTTGAAATATAATTTCTTTGTAACATTACAGTCTTTACTGTAACTTTTGATCAATTTAATGCATCCTTTCTGAATAAAATAATTAATTTGTTATTTAAAAGTATTAACGCTAATTCACACCACACAAACAAACACCAACAAACAAGTTGGCCATTGGATTTAGAATTTTATGAAAAATAAACTGTCATGTTCACACTGCCCCTACAGACACCAACAAACGCTGATTGAACACGTTCAGTCGGGTGAAAACAAACCCCGACCAACCCCGACAGGGAAACGCACTGATCCGACAAAACCCAAGCATTTATCTGTGTGGTGTGAATTGTCCTTTACATCTGACAGACCCCAAACTTTTGAACAATAGTGCGTTACCGAATGGAGATCAGATTGTGAATAGCTAGTCATATGAAAGAGGATTTTCTTTCTTCTTTAACTTCAGCAAGGTTAAGGACTCTGGATTGGGCATTTTCTAAAAATTTCTCGGTTGTAGTCATGATGAGGGTCGACTCAGACACATCATGAAGACTGAAGGGCTAACAAATGGCCCTTCGTTGTAACAACTGAAAAAAAAAATCTTCTGAGGTGGAGGATCAACTGAATGAAGTCTATTTGGGAAATGTAGACTAGTTCAGACTGACAGTGCCACAATGGATAAATGTGAATCTGTCGCCACCTAGTAGGGAACACATGAACTAACACCACAAAATCAGACAGCTAACCCTCTCACAGCAGCTATCTGGTACTTCAAGATCCTAGTTGACTTCACACTTACCTTCACTTGTAGAAGCATGTTCCCATGGTTGCTGCAATGTTAGAAACGTCACCTGCAATTCCATCAGTTAATGTCGACTGTGTTTTTTTCCAAGGGCCCACAGACAGTCCACCAACAGGCCTTCTCCAGGAGGTGGTCGGCCCAAACCGGCCCCCAAGCCGAAGCCCCAAGTGCCTCAATGTAAAGCCCTTTATGCATACGACGCCCAAGACACAGATGAGCTCAGTTTCAATGCAGATGACATCATTGACATCATTAAGGAAGGTGAGAGCGTGCAAAATGCTTATTTATGAAAATGAAATTCTTAATGTTTCGTGAATCCAGTCCCTGTTTGTAAAGGTTTCATGAATATTGCTGGCATTTTACATATAGGGCCTTTCTGAATCTTTTTTTAAAGATACGTTGTGGGTCTTGTTTTTTTAGTGGCAAAATGTTGTCATTTTGATATTTATGCTTTATTTATTTGTCTAGACGCCTCTGGGTGGTGGACAGGGAGACTGAGAGGTAAACAAGGTCTTTTCCCAAACAACTATGTGACAAAGATCTAACCTCTTCTGCTGTTGATGAGGCGACCAGAACCTCAGCAAACTTGTTCCAAGAAGGATAAGGACAAAGAAAGGAGGGGAAATGGAGATAATGAAGGAACGAGCGAGGTGTGCTGCTGTGGCTGAACTCCTCATAAGCTTTGCGTTGTGTTGCCACGGACATTTGAGGCCATGCGGGCAGACGCCGACCGGACATGAAAGTTTTCTCCAGGGCGCTGAATACTGAGCTCTCCCTGTGAGCACTGATCAAAACTATTTATTGTATTTATATTACAGCATTCTACAGTTTATTTCTGATGTGGTTTGTTCATCTTTCATTGATATTTAAGGTGATCTTAATTCACTTAGAGATGAAGTAGCCATTTTATGTGGGAACAGGCTTTTTTATTTTGCTTTTGAAATGGATAGATTTTATATGTAAATTAAGGGGCTTGGCTTTAGAGTCACCTGCTGTTTGTGATTTATATATTTTTTTTCCAATCTCTTGAAGTCATGTCCGAATCAATGGTTTTAGTGGGAAATGTTTTGCTGCTAAGGAACGTTTTACCATGTTATTGCCTTTCATATTGTAGTTAAGAGAAACCCAAATGTTTAAACTGCACTACAGCTCTTGAAAACCATGGATTGTACTATGCTTTTGATGTTACGTTCATAATCTTATAACAATGCTGAATGTATCATTGTTCAAAAGATTCCAACAGTTTAAATTTAAACTGCAGTGGGATTTCCATGCATTATTTGGAAAACCCACACTCACCACATATGTCACTGTATAGATACGAAGCACTTTATGAGGACAATATCATATAAATGTACTGGTCAGGTCATCGACACCAATCGTCAAGGTGCTAGCCAGTGAAGAGATGAATCAGGGGCTGGATCTACTAAAATTTCTTAAAGGGATAGTTTGCCCAAAAATGAAAATTGTGTCATCTTTTACTCACCTTCAAGTTGTTCCAAACCTGTATGAATACATTTTTTGCTGAACACAAAATATGTTTTGAAGAATGTCAGTAACCATTGACTTCCATAGTATGTTTTTCCATACTATGGAAGTCGACTTCTCAAGATAAATTCTTAGATGTAAGAATGTACCCAAGATCAGTTCCCATATATTTTACTGAGAACATTTGTTTTTTTCTTAAGAATAAAGTGACAGATATTGGTGTTTGGTGTCTGTGTACTATCCTACTGATGCAACAAATACATTGGTAAATCTTTTTTACATTACATTCAGTAATTAGTTCAGACAAATCATTAGAAATGTTATTTCCATCTGAAACTTTATTTGCAGCATTTGTAGGATTTACATTGACAAACATTTTCAAGGACGAGAGTTCTGTTTAACAAAAGTATTTGGGAGATATACAATATAAAACTTTTGAAAAATGGGAGAAAAAGGATAATGTTTCATGAATACTATACAGCCCATGTAAATTGAAATGTAAAATGGAAGCAAATATTTAATTCTATTTTAGAGACACATTGTGGGCGAGTTCAATGGAACGATTAAGCAAGAGGCATAATTGATTTAATAAATGCCCACTGGATCAAAGACAATAGGTTTTGATCACTAACTGCATAACCCACAATTTTGTGCAGCACATCTGGAGCCAAACATTTTCACTAGCAAATGTACTTGGTACCAAGATTAATGGGACAACTGAAAACACACAACATTGTGTAGCTTAGTGTAATAGATCAACACCTCACCTAAATATTTCATGGCACAAATTTGTAAAATAGAATTATTCATGAATAAAAGATATTGCACAAGTGCAATATTCCTGACAGCAGTTGCATCATTTGCGTTTTGAGTCCGAACACATTCAACTTCAAGATTAACCTTTACCCCAATCCTATGACAGCATTAACAAGTCAGAAAATGGCATTAAATCTTTGGATTTTAATGATTTCAGCACCAATTTGCCCACTAAGAGGTAAAGCAAATATAGCTACAAACAGTTCATAAACTAAAACTCAATTTAAAAAAAAAAAAAAAAAAAAAAAAAAAAAAAGTAAAAAGTATAAACATTTATTAATACAGACAATCCAAAAGTATGTACATCGGTTTAAAAAGCAGCAGTCCATCTCTCAAAATGGCTGACACAAAATAAAGTGCAAGTGTTAGCGTTCATTCCCACATAAAAATCCTCAGGAGCTGGACAGCAGAGGAGCAGCCAGATCCTTCACAAGTGACGACTTCAACTGAGGAAGGAGGCTGATCTTCATGAGCCTACTGCTGGAGTATTTCTTTTTCACAGTCTGTAAGAGATGGACAACATCAGCCTAGAATTCAGTACGAGTAAACCCATGCTTTCGGACCTTTTTTGCAAGTCGCTTTGAATCAGAATCGGCCAAATGCATAAGTGTAAATGTAACATCTAATAGAAAAGTGCTTACCACATGCTTTGAGAGTCCTTCATTGACTGTAACCACATTTTTGGCAATATGCTGCATGATAGGCTTCAGGTGGGCCTCATCATAGGTGGAGTAGTGTTGTTGGGTTGGTGACTGGAGCAGCAGGGGAAAAGAAAATAATTTATAAAAGTGTGTGGGGGTGTGTATGGCAGAGAAGGAAAAAAGAAAAGGATTACCCATTTTTGGCCATCAAGCACAAGTTGAGAGAGGCACAGAGCAGCAGCTGCAGTCTCAGAAGGCTTATAGTGGACCATGTCATAGTCAAGTAGTGTCAGTTCAAGGAAATATTTTGCCAGCGTATGCTTCTCAGCATCCGCCTAGAAAGCAGTTTTAAAAATGGAAAGACTTAACATCTGAAGCTTAGGGGAAAAAAAATAAATGAAAAAAACCCTGCCAAACCACAGTGATTATAAAAACCTGTACTTGCATTGCCAGCCTTTGAAGCTCTCCGCAAAAAGTGCAAGGGCAGAGGACGTCCAAGTTCAAAGTTCAGCTCGCTGAGAATCAACATCTCCATCTCTCTGATCTGGGCTTTCGTAAAGGCATCGTCAGCGATGTAGGCAAAGTCCCCAACCAGCGGCACATACATTTCCTCATATTTACAAGCAACCAGCATTGCAGTAACCCCCACTAGCTGGAGCTTCTTACGGGTCACAGGCTGAACCTGAAAGGGAAAGAAAAAGGGGTTTAACAATTCCATACTTATGTAGATTTCAGATCATAAATAACATCTGTTACAAGGTTTTAAAATCAATTTAATTAAGTCATTCAGACATTAAATTCACCAAGTCATCACCCAGAAAGTATATCAGCATTTTACAGCGAACTCAGGTACGGCATTCAAGAAAACAACTGGCTGTAAAGGTCACCTGGAGAAAGCGATCAAGGACGGCCACAGTCATGTACAAGGTTTCCTGCAGGAGCTGAAATCTTGAGTGCACCTGAATCAGCCAGTCAACCAGGAGAGCACGCATTCGTCCATTGATATCATAACCACGCATATAACGGGGACGAACCGACTGCTGAACCTGCAATGAGAGCACAGAAGATGTAGGAGGAACGAAATGTGGAAAAGAAAAGTACTGTAAACAGACAAGCCGCATGTACCTCAAGGCTTTGCAGATACGCATAGATGTCCTTTACATATTCAGGACACAGCTGAGGCATGTCAGCATCCCCCTCGTCGATGTCTTCGACTGGAAAGAGGGTGTTGGAAAAGGCTTGACACAGTTCCTCTTCCTTCATGCTCACGTCAGCTTGAGCAGAGGGGGGCAACGCTGGGGCAGGCTGAGGGACATCATGCTGTACCTGGGCACGTTTGGGTTGCACAACAGCTGGCTGGACAGTCGGTTTAACAGAAAGCAAAGGTTGAACCTTCTGAAAAGAAAAGAACAAAGAGGAATGTGTGGCATCACGCTGTTGCTCAAACGCACAAGTTGCACAGTGGTAAATAGACACGCACCTTGGTCTGAACTGGTTTGTGGGAAAAGTTGGAAAGTTCGCCAAACACGGCCCTCCTTGCTGCACCGTTTCCAGGACCGCCTTTGCCACCGATAAAAATAGGGTTGTTTGCATTGCGCTGTATGGGGAAAGGAAGTAAGAACTAAAACCATGCTCATACAAGCTATTTCAACACGACTCTTAGCTATTTAACGTTAAGCTAACAAACATGAAGCTGCTTTGACGCTAGCAAGCCTTTTATCAGACAAATACAAACGCATATTTCTGCATTTAATACTCACCAATGCGTGCATTTCCATGACGAATAGGCTTTTCGAGAGGTCTTGCTTAAATGAAATGTAAAATAAATATTAAAACAGGCCGTTTAGCTTCGCTTAATGTTCCTTGTCCAACTCAAAACAAACCGTACAGCACAAAGGCCTTCTGGTGATTCAAATACTGCTCCGTGCTGTCTGATTGGCCAGTGCCTCACGGAATACTCGACTTCGATTGGTTGAAAAGGGAAGGGACGCTTTTCAATCATCCCTCATCATCTCCGGTTTCACATTTAGCTCTGTAAAACCGTAAAACACGACGTCGACAACATTGAACTGAACTCATTTAAAAGTTGTTCGACTGATTCCCTTAGTAATTGTTAGTTGAGTAGTCATGTAGTTAGTATGGTGTTGATAATAGTGTCTGCTGCTGATCAAGGACCTTTAATTTTTAAAGACGGGGCATTTTTTAAAATGAAATATTTTGAATATAAAGCCATTGCTTGCCACTGAATAAAGCAAAACAGTGAGTTTTGGGGATTTAAACCCGCATTCTGTTGCTGTGCGAATGTGGCCTTAGAAAACTCGTGCAAAATAAAATTGTAAGACTCCATGTCTGTTTATAATGAATATAGGGTTTTCTAGTTTTTTTGAGGGGTACAAATTGTGAGTAAATGTTATTTTTTAAATCCTCTTTCAATAACTCAAAAACTTATGGAAAAGCCATTGGGTCTTTGAATTGGAGACCAAAGGTTTAGAACCTCTGTAATAAAACACAATAAAAGCAACATTCATGCTTGTCATTCGTGTAATGAGGAAGCACACCTGAAATAGGGATTCGTTCATGAACAAATCGTGTAGTAATTCAATCATTCTTGTTCATTTCCATGTTCTGACCATAGACTGTAAAACAGCTTCTATTTTTTTTTTATAGTCTATGCTTCTGACCCTATGGTTCTGAATCATGTTTCCTTCACTTAACTCCATTTTGAATAAAGTGACTGCTGTACATGAGAATAAATAATATTAAAAGAGTTTTTTATCATAGAGGTCTTGAATCAGCCTGAAGGGGTTGTATTCGCTATAACAACCGCCTCGCTCTACATTATCCCACTTATTACATGGCTACCTACCAAATAAATCAATAATTTGACACAAAATATTGATTTAAAAAGGAGTTTATTGATTTAAAGGAGTTTATCCTCCAGAGTGAACAGAACTGTGTCCATGGCAACGCTCTGTTTTTCATGGCAACGGTGTGTTATCAAGAAATAATAACACAGACCGCGGCGCATTAATACAAGTGCATAACTCATTCTAAAATGTTGACTGTTGAGTGAGTTCAGAACAAACCAAAATATTGACTTGCCGCCACCTAGCGTAACTTGATGAGGGGCTCAAAAGATTCGAGACAATACACCATATTCGGTGGGTTGATAGGATAGGTTGATAGCGGTTGATAGTAGACTATGGGATTTTTTATTTTTTACATAAAACCATTCCCCATTTTGTGGGGGTTTGTCGCCTTTGACTTTCTCAAAAACAAACAAACAAACAAACATAATCGAAATTGGTACCTCGTAGACCAATCATTAAAAACGGTAATATTGCTTTTTACCAGAGAGTTGTGATTAAGGCCAATTCTGTGTTGTGTTGTTTCTATATTTTTATATTTAAATAACGAAAACCTCATAAAAACATACAAGCTTATTTTGCACCTTCAGTTTATGTGTAACGTAACGCTGACACATTCTGCCACTAGAGAGCATGAGGCTACCAACTCCCCAATACAACACAGTATCATATTGGTCAGCATTCATAAACTGCACTAAAATATCTGTATAACGTTAGATTCAAGAGTCGGTAGTCAACCACTACGATCATTAAGAGTTATTCACAATATATTATCATTTTCGGCAAGCCTTTAGGCGATGTTGTTGTCCCGGAGAGTCGTCAAGGATGCGAGAATGTCGTAAAATGTCGAAATGCTCGCTCGCGCGCGTGTGTGTGCGTAGCAGTAGGGCTGTTCACATACACACACATAGCAGCGCTCTAATGGACGCCGCGAATAGGCAGGAATGGGGACTCGCACCCGAGGGCAAACGGGGAGGAATTCGAAACATATATGCCCGCTAAATTAAATGTTCTCTCTGTACGATTAGCTCGCCGTGACGTTAAACGTGTGATACTGTAACTCGCGTGCGTATTCTCATACATTTAAAGCGTAATCGTCGAAATATCCGTCAGTTAGCGGGGAGGCTAAAGCGCTGGGCCTCTCTCTCTATCTCCCTCCCTCTCCGGGTTTATTTGACTGTCAGTTTCACACAAGCCTCTGCTGACGTTCACTCGCTTCCCTAATACTTTTCTACTTCTGTCGACGAAAATTGTACACTGGAAAAGGGGTTAAGTCCAAGAGGGATAGTTTTCCGACGTGTAAAGAGGTAAGTGTCTCTGTTTATAGTTGTTTTAATGGTAAATTTCAATTGGTATGAGCTATTGTTTGACTAACTGGAGAGGCTAATAGCCCGCCGCTAGCAGTTTCAGTAGAGAGTGTGTTTGTCCCAGCACATCCAGGCCCAATGGGCTACTGATACACAACATTATCTGTCACTTTTTGTTTAAACGTGTCTTAGATGTCTGTTTTAGGATGTGTTTTATAATCTGTATTGCTGTCACCTGATGTGTCGAAGGAAGTGAGAACAACAACATCAACATGCCATCGGTGCCTTTATTTTTCTGTTGTTTATCAAACCCTCGTTGCCTTTGTGTTATGATTTATTGAATTGTTATTGAATCGCCGTTGTTATTTGATTGGAAATGGAGAAGCTGGTTTCATCTGGTCATTTTGAGACGGAATTGGTCAGCAGCTCGTGTTTTCTTGAACAGCCAGCTGGATCAGATTCCAGTCTTTGCATTTACAATAACGTGTTTAATGTGCCCCCCTCTGGGAGCATGACATATGTGCTGTTGACTCCCATAAAGCAGTTACATCTGAAAAGAGATTATTAATGCCACCATGGCTCAAACTACTCCTCAGTGATTTGTTCAAAGAATCTTCTCTTTCACGGTGCACTTCCATAATCTGTTTTGAAAAACAAAAGCAAAAGCAAGATGCAGTGTTACTACTTTTGCTCCCAATTGCAGTAATCTTAATATTCCATACATACATGCAAATGCTATTCCTGTCATTTGTCTTAATGGCTCATTAAAATATAATATCTGCCTCTATAAACTAAGGATTCATTTGTATGTATTAATATATAATAAAGTGTTTCTGCTTTCCAACATAAGACATCATGCTTGGTGAAAGAACTAGTGTTTTCTTTAAGACCTGTTAATGTAATCTGTGGTTGATCTCTCAATATTTACTAATGTTCTTTTCCAGCTACATTTACATTTATTCATTTAGCAGACACACTTTAATCCAAAGCGACTAACCAATGAGAACAATAGAAGCAGTTAAACTAACAATAGGACAACAATATTGCAAGTGCTATGACCCTTCCCAGTTTAATCTAACGCAGTACGAGTACTTTTATTGTATAAAGATAATAGATATAGAATAGAAGATAAAATGTTAGTATTAATGGATCAAGTGTTGCTGAAAAAGATGCGTCTTCAGCCGTTTCTTGAAAATGGCCACGGACTCTGGTTGAGTTGGCAGGTCATTCCACCAGCAGGGAACAGACCAGAAAAAGGTCAGAGAAAGCGATTTTGTGCCTCTTTGAGATGGCACCACAAGACGGCGTTCACTTAGAGTGCAAGTTTCTGGATGCACATAAGTCAGAAGTAATGAGTTTAGGTAAAAGGGAGCAGAGCCAGTGGTTGTTCTGTTGGCGAAAGTCAGTGACTTGAATTTGATGCGAGCGGCAACTGGCAACCAGTGCAATTTTGTGAGGAGAGGATTGACATGCTCTCTTCGGCTTGTTAAAGACCACTCTGGCTGCAGCATTTTGGATCAGTTGTATAGGTTTGACAGTGCAAGCTGGAAGACCAGCCAGGAGAGCTTTACAATAGTCCAGTCTGGATAGAACAAGCGCTTGGACAAGGAGTTGTGTAGCATGCTCTGATAAGAAGGGCCTGATCCTCCTAATGTTGTACAAGGAAAATCTGCATGACCGGGCAGTTCTAGCAATGTGGTCTGTGAAGTTCAATTGATCATCAATTACAACTCCAAGGTAGTGTTGCACGGTGCACCGATACTTCAAAGGTATCGCGATTCTCAGAAATTAAAAACGTCACAATTCCTAAATTTATTCGTATCGATACTTTTATGAATGACCGCGTTCCAGATTTGTAAGAGACGTATTTCATGTTGGTGTGTGCAACGCACGCTTCCAGTGCCTCCCTATGGATGTCTGTGATTTTTCTCCTCACGCACGCAGCAAAGAAGCTGCAGCTGTCATGAGACAAACACTACAGCAAGATGGCTGCATGTGCGAGCAAAAGTGATACTGTGGCCGCCGGTCAGTAGTGGAGTGGCAATCCGGAGAGTCGGGACTTTTCCCGGTGGGCCGGTAGTGTTTCGAGGCCGCGAGGGCCGGTCTGATAGTTATACATTGCAAGTTCTTAGGAACACCATCCGGCGGCCTGGTGTGTGGCCGCTGCCCGCTGGTCAAACTGTGCAGAATAGAGAGTCTCCGCAATGGCGATAGATTGAAGCGCGCGTCCGAGTGAAGATGGTGCGCGAGCCGCAAAAGACACTGTATCCATGCTGATAGCAGCGACAAAGAGCGCTCCGCTTGATTTAAAAAACAACAGATTTTAGCGCTAGATCTCTTATTTAATAGTGAAGTAAATGAATGCTCTGCTAGTTAACTAGAGATGTTTTATTTATTTTTGTATTAGGTGTACAACTTTCCCCCCAACTTTCATACATAACATTAATAATTTGCAAGCTGCTAAAATGATCTATAGGCTATATGATTATAATCAGAGCATGTGCATGTTTGTCAGTGATTTAATTATATTAGGTTATTACAGCATTTAAAGAGCACAGACCTACGCAAAGGAGGTGCATGTGAAACGCCTTGTAAGAAATACTTTTCCTTTTCAGGAAAAGTATCGAAATCGCAATTCTTGACTTGGTATCGAAACAATAATTTTGGTATCGTGACAACACTACTCCAAGGTTCCTGCCTGACCTTGATGGATGACAAACCTAGCTGAATGGAGAAGTTGTGCTGTAGTGTTGGGTTGGCCGGGAGTCCGGGACTACAAGCAACTGTTTTCGCAAGGTTTAGTTGAAGGTGGTGGTCCTTCATCCAGCCAGAAATGTCTGTCAGGTAGGCTGAGATGCGAGCAGCAACCGTCGGATCATCAGGCTGGAATGAGAGGTAGAGTTGTGTCATCAGCATAGCTGTGATAGGAAAAGCCATGTTTCAGAATCACAGATCATAGTGATGTTATGTAGATGGAGAAGAGAAGTGGTCCAAGCACTGAGCCCTGAGGCACCCCAGTAGCTAGATGTTGGGTCTTAGACAACTCACCCCTCCACCCCCCGCCCAACCAAAGCGCACACAAATAGCCGCCTCTTGTGTGTCAGAGTTTCGCAGCTTATTATACATAAACATTAAAATACACACACAGTTATGTCAAAATGTCCATCTTGGCAAATATTTGCGTCGGTTATGTGAATGTGAACAACGTGTAACAGCATATTGTCTCCGTCCAGGTGTTAGTGACAGCAGCCTTTAAAACCTGCTACTGTCTACTATTGGCTGCCTGTATTAATACTTATAATCAAACAACAAAAGAAAAGCTTTAATAAGGATAAATCTATATTTAACTTATACAGTTATGACTATGCAGAGTTATTTTATATTTGATTTATGTGGTATTTTTACTTATACTACTGTTAGACCTAACTGAAAAAAATATACAGCATTGATTGATTCATTTGTAATATCTTTATTCTACTGTATTTATTTATGCTACTGCTTTGTGTTTATCCATTCTTGTTTTATTACTGACTATTGCAACAAATTACCTCATAAAAACACAAATACATTGAGTGAGCAAACATTTTGGTGAGAATTGTAATTTCTATTTTAAAAATATGTATAAAAATAAGTTAATGTTTAAGTATTATTGTTGTTGTTTTTTTACCGTGGTATTTACTTTGGTATCGAATATCCTGTACTTTTTTTTTTGTGAACATATTTTTATTTTGTTTTACAATACATGTACAATACAGGATTTTCATAAAAAGAAAGAAAACACACCCTCCCTACCCCAACAACAAGAGAGCCATAAAGGTATATTCACACCCATTAAAAAAATATATATATATTCAAAATAATAATAAAAAAATAAATATAAATATATATATCACATTATTAGGATTACTCAAGAGTCATTCCATTCTGTTCTAGAAAATGAAGGAGTCCCAGATCCTGTAAAATATGTGCTTTTTTTGTTTAAGTCATTGCTATACAAGACAATTCTTTGATCCATCCTGTACTTTTGGTGGTATTGTGACATCCTGATTTCACGCAAAACAAAACTCAAGTGCCAAATGCTAATGGCTATTATGGCATTGCCGGTTAATACGAGCCTGCACATTTTCAGGACTCACAATCGCATTCAGCGACAGTAAAAAAAAATGGTGATGTTCATATCATAACATCGGGAAGTTTTATCACAAATTTGCCTATTACTGAACTTACAATACAATACTATCATGAAAATTTAAGGCAAAATAGAGGAGAGGTATCTTTTTATCATTAGAACTTTATTATTATTAAAATATTATTATTATTATTATCGGGAGCTACAAATTTCCCCTCATCGCATTATATACATTATATTCAACATTTATATCTGAAATGATGATCATATAATCTGAAACGACGTGAGGGTGAGTAAATGATGACAGAATTTACATTTTTGGGTGAATTATACCATACAATAAGCAGAGCCTTGGATAAAACTAACTCTATATCGTGAATCATATAATTTACATCAACAATATCTCGATATGATGTATCGTTACACCCTTATCCAGTGTGGTTCATTCATTCAGCGCAGGTTTGTAGAGAAATGCAGTTGTGAGTCCTGTCAGTTCGGTTCTAAAGTGCGATTGTCACGCTAGTAAAAAAACAAAACGCTGTATAAACGCAACCATATTAGCCATTAGCCTCTGCTCTAGAGTTCTAGTGTAGAACATGACAGGGGATTAGGGATGAACATAAACAGTCTAATTGATTACATCAACGTATCGTTCCAGCCCTAAATTATCCATATAAAACTGTCATTTACAGACAAAGCATTATGAAATCGTTTGCTGCATGCTGTTAGATCCAATACAGTTGGCTGCTTCATCTTTCTACAAAAATTTCTTTGCAAACTCTATTACGCTGTGCCTCACTGACAAAACAAAATGCTCCAAACAAACATGCATTTCTCCAACGCGATCCGGGATGCCATTAAAATAAACCAACCACTTGTTTCTTATACTGGGATCCTTTTGAAGTCTCTAAATAAACGCAAACGTGCTTAAATTGAATGCGTCCCTTAAGCGACTGAATGTCAGTGGTTTATGGTGCGATGATTATAGGGCCCTATGATTTCCGCGATCACGGAATCGCGGACGGAATTACGGAATTGGCAAATTAACGCGGAATCTAGTGTTAACGCGGAATTTCGTGGAATTTTACATATTTGGATTGAAATTCTGTTTTTGTGTGGGAGAAGACCGTATGTCTGGTGAAAATGCAGACCGGGGGACCTCCCGTCATTTCAGCTCCAATGACGGCATCAAAACAATGAAGAGCAGCTCCCACGGCTCTGCTTTCCTCGGCGAAAAAGTTAAGAAACTCGACGCTATAAGCCCTCAGTACCGAGCCGAGCAGTTCGCACGTGACTTTTATGCAGTGTTTCCCACACATAGACTAATTCGCGGCCACAAAATCAACTCCGGCCGCCACATATTGCGTTTCGTTTATTTTTCATACGCTATTTAAATCACGCATCGTATTCTTTCCGTTGTATTTCCTTTCCCCGCTCTCCCTCCATCTCTCTCACTCACGCGTCTCTCTCACATACACACACACACACAAACACACCGCGTCTGCGCCTGACTGGACAAAAGCGAAGCAAACTCCGCGAGCGACACTGGGCGAGAGAGAGACAGAGTATGACTTTTATTTAAACTTTAAACTAATATAATTTATTTTACTGGACAGTTTAAAGCTCATAACCATATTTTGTTGTTACTTGAAGAGTTTAGTGTCATGTTGCATCATGCAGTATTTGTCCTGAAAAGGCTACTGAGTAAATGTCTATAATTTAAGGTCATTCCTATTTTATTTGTATACATTTTAACCATTAACTTTAAAAGCACACTCTTTTTATGACTAAAATAACAGTAAAGGGTAAAAAAAAATGAATTCCCAAAAATTAAAATGGAAAAAACGGAATTTGGGAAAAAATAAAACGGATTTCATAGGGCCCTATGATTAGGGTTGGGAATCGTAAGAAATTGTCCAATTCTAGTCAACGCCGCCGCTGCACACGGGAATTGTCACAGATCGCTCGAATAATAGCTTGACTCTGGCGCAAGTAGGCAGTTATAGCGTTGTAAAATGCAGAATTCACTTGTACAACAGCTGCTAGCAAAGATATACGCCATGACTGATGACACCCAATCATAGAGCCGAGCGTGAGCCTCTACTACTTCATCGTTTCTAAAGTTCTCCGTTTTGACCCGTCTACACTAAAACGCCCTCCGGAGATTCAAAACGAAAAACGGGTCGGCAGCGTTTCTAAACTTCTCCGTTTTTGCCGTTTTAGTGTGGACGGGAGGTGCAAACGTAGCAAAAGGTCTCCGTTTTTAAACGAAAACGCAGTAGTGT
Source organism: Rhinichthys klamathensis goyatoka (assembly GCF_029890125.1). Classification (NCBI taxonomy): domain Eukaryota; kingdom Metazoa; phylum Chordata; class Actinopteri; order Cypriniformes; family Leuciscidae; genus Rhinichthys; species Rhinichthys klamathensis. The sequence goes on along the minus strand of NW_026606892.1, from coordinate 232,899 downwards.
GGACGGGGCCTAAGTTTCATATACTTATATTGGCAACTGCTCTCTCTGGGTCAACGACAGCGCAAATAGATTTGAATGTTCCGGTGTGAAGTTTTTGTCATTTAGGAATAAAATCGCGTGGGTGTTTGAATCGAGATCGAGATCTTTTAAAGATTAATCGTGCAGCTCTACTGTCTTTATACTCTCTCTCTCTTTTCAGTGCATTCTTTACTATTTTAATATGAGGTGAGACGTCGCTATTAAAGTATAAGCTCCCAGCACTTCGCCCACACATCGCACCAAAACCGTTTTCGGAACCAAAATTTCGCACGGTTCTGGTATTTTTCAAAATCACTAACGGTTCTGGATAAGAACCGATTTTCGGTTCCCAACCCTAGCGATGATGTAAAACTATTCATCCATGTCTTGCTCTGGGTCATATGCAAATGCATTTACCAGTGTGACATCACAAATTCCGCAATATCTAAACAAGCTGTTTTTTGGAGCTTGATTAAATAAATGTTTGACGTCTTATACAGAAATGAACAACGAATCCTCTGTTTTTATATTTGTTGTTGTCTAAGATTTTATGTATTTTACTATATTTCATTATATTTTAGTTATGTTCCATTACAGTATCTAGGTATAGGGTTGTGCCACTGCAGATTAGTGTATTCAAAATTAATCTTTTTAGTTGAATGTGTTGCTAAAAAAATACAGTTAGCATAAACACCCCCAATTCATACTTGAAAAAGCAGAACATCAATGTCTTCGGTGACGGTACCATAGACAACTGCATAATATAATATCTGATGATAATTTATATATTATGTATAATATTTATATATTACTATTAATTGCGTATTGACTACAAAAACCTTCTTTCACCTTAACAGTCAGTTACTGTCTTTTTGTGCCTTTGAACCTTGATTTGTGTGGTGTATTTGTAGTGATATTTACAGTTATTCTCTTACGTTTGGGCTGTGTGTCATGCTATTGCTAATGGCGGAGCTTCTCAACATAGATATACACAGCGATCCCTGGGGAAGGAATTAAAACAGCCCCCTAAAATCCCCTATCTTCTGAAATCTGTATCCACCTTGGCGTCAAGAGGCACTGCCACAATATGGGGCCCTCTGGGGCCGCTTCATATGGAGGTGCTGTGGTGCACTTTGTTGCATGGCACAGCGGTACATCACAGGTTGACAGGATCAGCCTCAGAGGAGCCTGGGAGAGCAGTCTAGCTCAGGGACAACGGTGAACACAGTTTGAGCTCTTATTTCTTGATGGAGTGAAGAGTGAAAATTGTGCTAAGAAACGTAATAAATAATAATTTAATAAATCAGTTTAGTCATGCGATAGAAGCCCTACTTTTTATGTGGTGCAAGTCTGGGTTCCTCATCTTGTTTTATCTGAGTCTTGCAGTAACAATAATATTTACAGCAGGGATACATTTTAAAACCATTTTTTTGTGTTTTCTGATTATAAATAAAAATGTTTCTCAATGTTCCCCCTTTTTTATTATAAATTCACAGCTTTATAGGCATATGTTTTCTGAGGTTATAGACTATGGGTCTATGGGTTGTGAGAGGGTTTCTCTTGGTTTGCTTTTGTGAAACTGGATATTGCTCAATGTCAGTGGGTCATAATAAAAGTTAGTGGTCTTGATAGCATAACAATATTACTATAGTTACAGTAAAACATTTTGACTGGAGTTACTGGGCACTTGACTTCGTTTACTTTTATGAAAGACATTTTGTAGGGGATTTGTTCTTTTGAAATCTTTTTGGTTTTCACCTTTCTGATACAACAACAGTTTCTAATTTATATTAAACTGTAAACTGTTATGTTAAACTGCTTTCAGTGAGTTTGGGGCAAAATCTAGATGTTTCTTGAGCACCAAATCAGCATATTAATGATTTCTGAGGGAACATGTGACACTGAAGACATGAGTAATGATGCGGATTTCAGAGATAAATTACATTTTAAAATAGAAAACGGTTACTTATTTTACATAGTAATAATATTTCACAATATTACTGTTCTTGCTGTATTTTTATCAAATAAATGCAGCCTAAACTGCAAACGTTTTAATGGTAGTGTATACAGACCATTATTTATATATTCATTTATGATACCAATAATAACACAATGGTGTTAGTATTTCTACGATGTATCGAGATGCGGACGTGGACAATTGACCCTTCGCTAAGCCACGCCCGAAGACCGCCACTGGCCAATCGTGTCTTAGCAACCGTAACTAGGCGCGGGAGGTCTGGCAAGCTTTCGAGCGAGGAGCGTTGTGCGTAAGCGTATGGATTGTGCAAATCTGATACCCGGTATCCTAAAGTTTGGAATTGTTTTCCTTCCCGAAAAATCTAAAAGCCAAGGGGAGAAATAATGGGCGTGAATCAAGCAGTGTGGGAGACCCCGTTCACAACTATGTCGACAGGATAAACAAAAACACCTATTGCTTGGAAGTTGGAAATAATGACGGTTCTTTGTTCATAATGCATATATTTTAACGTAAAATAAGACGATTAAAGACAAGACGGAGGCTCACTGACATACTTTAAAAGCATTTTGTTAATCAACGGCCTACTACCCCTGACTGAGTATTGTTAACTTTACACTAACCCTAACTCCCGGTGTTAGTGTTATTCCACAAGATTTATGGATAAATCTGGATAAACTGTTTGATTTATAATTATTAGATTATTTTCACATTTCACTTACCCTGCTGTGCACGAACATAGCTGTTCCTCAATTTGTGTGTTTCCCATGTGAATGATCAGCGTATGAGGCGGTTGCTGTTTGGGCTGGGACTATAGGCTTTAGCTTAAATTTTTATGAAATTATTCTCTAATCGGTTGCATATTTTGTCGTGGATATATATCCCTCGAATGCATACTGCAGTCCCTTTTGTCTTGCTCTCTCAGATTTTCACATGTTCGCCAAAAAAATTACTAATTATCTCATTGGGAATGTCTGACACCGGTGCATACACACTGTAATAGACGTGCCAGGCGCGAAAGCTTGACAGGCGTAGCAACAGTAACTAGGGAGGGCGGGGCTTAGCGAAGGGTCAATTCTGCATCGATGCAGTAATATACCATAATTGATTATAGCCGTTATAGCCTACTGACGTTTCTCTGGCTTCATTTGCCGCATATGCGCTTCTCACTAGCGTAAAATGACGGAGGGAGGCAAAACACTAAAGCGAGTATTTAAACATTACAGCGTGTGCGTGCTTGCGACTCGCGAGTGTGTGTATCATGCATGCGAGCGTGTGCGCTGTTTTAACTTAGTACACTACTTGACAGTTTTGTGCGCTTTTAATATTTTACTAGTGTTTATTAGTTCCAAATGCTCAGCTTCTGTCATCTGCTGTGTTCAGACTTAGTTTTGTTTGATTACATTCAGGAAGTGTTCTTTCTTGAAGCAGATAAAATAAAAAGGGAGTTCATATATCTGACTACTTGCATTCATTGACGAAAATGTAGCCATGTGCAGTAATATAGCAACCCATCGTGATGTATTGTGATCGAATTGTTGACTTGATAATCGAAATTAATCGTGAGACCAGTGACGATTCACACCCCTAAATGGTGTATATAGTGATACATGAAAACAGTCTTATTCTATAGTCCTTTAATTGTAAGGGGCAGTACGTTTTGCAGGGCAATCCTTTCTTTGTAAGTTTTGTTTCTAATTTGTATGTTAGGTCGATGTGCTGTCCTAAAGCACACACAAACTGTGGTGATATTAACTCCTGAATGTTTCATCTTTAAATTGCTGAATAGAGGAGAGTAACTATTTGACACTGTTACCAGAGACAGAGAAGTTGACTCAAATAGAGAGACTATATGCCTTATGAAACAGATAGCTGCTTTCATAATTTACAGGTATAAGGGAACTCAGGGCCTTGCCGTGGCTTCTGTGAAGGCGTTTGGGGCATGGTGCCGAAATGTTAATTAGGAATGGCTGAAGAAATGTTAGCGCATAATGGGATTCTGGTGAATGGAAGAGTGATCAGAACACAGCGAGATTTTGATTAAAGAGGGAAAGATGGTTGTGAGATGAGAATAAAAGAGGTAATGAATAAAATGGCTGAATTGTTAGATTTTCATAATGAGAGGAGGTTCGAGGCTTTGTGGACGTTGGTAATGATTGTGAAAATTATGGGCAGTGATGGATAAATACCTATTATGCAAGCAAGCAGGAACCTAATTTGAGAGGGATTTAATTAGGTTGCTTCAGCCCAAATAACTGCATTATATAAGGATCAAGATGAAGAGGCTCTTCATATACACCTGTATTGAACACCATTTAATGCAAAACAACAAACAGCTGTCTGCTATTAGGCGTCACATTGTGTGAAAGATGTGGACTGCTCTTTTCCTATGCTATTATCATAAGAATAATGGAAAACTATAGGTGAGGGTGGGAAATAATGACCCCTAGCAGCATTATCCTGTGCATGGTAGATTTATGCGTTTAGTCTTTTGCAGGAGTTAAGTCGTTCCTGAAACGTGTACGGTTGCTCATTTCTGTCTATGGAGTGTAAGAGATGACCTTTCTTTAGTCACCATTTCCTTTCTTTTATTAGAGCGTGAACAAGAACTGCCTGGATAACAGCCAGAAATGGCTTCCAGGGTATCCGCGGGTCCTTAAAAAGTCTTAAAAAGTCTTAAATTAGATTTTAAAAATTTATGGCCTTAAAAAGTCTTAAAAAGTCTTATTTTGACTTATGAAAGGTCTTAAATTTTCAATGGCAATTTGAGTTAGACATATCTAAATGTTTTCCAAATTAAAACTTTCTAATTAGCGTACTTTTTTATTTACTATTCGTTCTTTGTGGATTTGCTCGTTCACGTGACATTTCGCGTCACATTCGCGCCAGCATTACGTCTGTCTCCTGCACGCGAAACAGCAGGAGAGGAGAAGAAAGCTGGTTAATTTCAGTTCAATTGTAAGTTCATTCTTTATGTGCGTAGTGGTGTGCGATGTGTATTGTCTATTATGATATTGTAATCATTGTTTTACTTTAACGTTAACTATGTACGAGGGCGCACTGCGAGCTGACATCGCATTTGTCTCTCATGCTTGCTTTCACTGCGTGATGTGTCAGTGCAGTTATAGGTATTTTCCCTAATAGACGTATAAAGTTTTTGTATTTTATATAATATATGTTGTTATCATACAATATTACATCAGCAAGAGGGCTGTTTTCCCGTGCACAATAGCAAATATGATATTTATTTTATATAATAGTTAAATTAACATTGTTACATTTTATAAACAATATTGTCAATATTGTTTGTTTTCCCTTTATTTCGCTGACGAGAATTTCAAAATGAAACCGTAGCAGAGTGTCAATGCAAAAGACAGCGATGATTTCTTGACTGAAATCCGCGTTTTGAACGAATCATTTTAACGATTCAATGAACAATCACTTGCAGTTCCTGAATGAATCAGCCGTTTGAACAAATCGTTTGAATGAATGACTCCCTGAGACAGTGACTTGCCGCCACCTACTGGCGGGTTTAGTTTCACATTTAAAGTACCCTGTAATTAAAATGTTACAATTAGAAATCAGTTCATATTTAAATATTGAATTAAGAATTGAAAGAATTGAATATATCATAGCTTTATTTATGCAATTGTAAATGGAGTATAAATATATTAATGCCAGTTCTGATGCTGCGATTAATGATTTAATATAACTGGTAACAGTGGTATTGTGTTATTATTCTAATATAATTTAATTTGAATGTTAGAATTTGACATAAAAGGTGATGCATACCTCTAAGTAAAAAAAAAAAAAAAAAAAGTCCATATATGGGTGAAAATGCCCCTGGAACTCAATTTAAGGTTGCAAATATTGCCCTTTAATAAAAAAATGTTAATTCCTTTCACTGCTGTGAACTGACCACTGCATAGAATATGAAAAATATGAATATCTTCGTGAGTCAGCTGTCAACAACAGGCCTAAACCAGCCATGGTACCAGTACACAAACACAATCAGTAAAATATCATCTAATTATCATCAACAAAACTTTGAAAATATTGAGACATTTTTTTTCAATATTGCGCACCCCTAATGTAAGGTATTAATTTTGATTTCTTCAGGTCTTAAAAAGGTCTTAAAAAGTCTTAAATTTGACTTTAAAAAGTGTGCAGATACCCTGGCTTCTAAAACAATGTTTAAGTCTAAGTCAGAGCTAGGTTTTGAATTGGAAACGTAGTGGACTGCTTGTTGTCCCATATGTACTTCTCTTGTTATGATGTAGGTAGCAGCCACGGCTCATCTGTAAGGGCAGGTGGGGCAGTGCCCCACCAAATATTCCTCCAAAACATAGACCTGCTCCAAATAAACTGAATCAATAATAAATTGTAAATGTGTTCAGAATTCTGAAACAAATATTTTTCGGATTTTCTAGACTATTTTAAGTTGTAAAGTGAGCAGGATGAATGAAAATTTAGCATATGGCTTCGCAGGCATGTATCATGATAGGAAGCAGGGCAGAGGGTGCCTGAGCCCTCCCCAGCTCTACAGCGCTCCACAATTTTCCAGTGTAAATCTGTGGTGGAAAATGGAACTGCAATGCACTCTAATTGACCGTTTGCAAAGACCCGCCCCCTTTAGTTACTTTTACTATGTCCGACAAGCCACGCCGCTCTCACGCCACACATTATCACGCAGTGAAAAATATTGCGGAGCAAAGAGGACACTGACAACATGCCGTCAGACAGGACATGGCAGGTTACTTTTCATATGAAACAGTCTCAACTTTCAAATTGTGTAATTAAAAAAAAAAAGGAATTTAAACAATAAATACCGTTTTGTGGCTTTTTAATGTCGCTGTAGCGCCTCTGTTAAAGCTGCTCGTGAACCCATCATCTCTTCCTTCTAGTTAATTTATAGCATCAAGTAAACATGAATAAACATCAGAAGAAATGTTGTTTCAACCACAGAAAGAAACACCGTTTTTCAAATTCAAATCCACTGACATTAATCTACTAACTCTCCTGACTGCTTGGTCGGACAAAATGGCGGATGGCTGAATATGATTGGTCAGATCGTTTGTCAATCAAATTTCCAGCGAAAGGGGAATTGAGCGCCATAATCTGCCCCACTTATTTTCTCGTTACCTTAAAGGGGTGCTTCAGAATTTTGGACATCGGGCCTCCTTTCCAAGTTAGCCTTAGTGTTATTTATCAGTGGAGACATGTTTCAAAAATTTTCATCCAGTCGTTCCAGTTGCATAGTTCGCCGGTGCTAGGCTAGCGCGAGTCAACGGTAACTGCTAGCCTGCCATTAAAAACAGTTTACTTTTACCCACTCCACAGTACACCAAAAGCAAATAAATTATAACGCCAGACTATCGATGTAAATGTCTGTTGAGAGAATAATGTTAAAAATCAAACCACTCTTGCATCTCAATGATCGCAATACATTTACAGGAACTAGTTTCTCAGCAGCGGCGGAATTTTACTTTGCTCCGGTTAGTAGTACTGTGCCGAAAAGTAAACACAGAACCGAAGCGCACTACAGTCGGGACTACCTGCACTACCTCTCTCTACCTCTCTCTCTCACTACCTCTCTCGGTTGCCTAGGTAACTACATGTCACTCCGCCGGTGCTGTAGACTGTGCTAATAAATACAGGGAACAAAGTATAACTATTGCAATGCAATGAAAGGGTAGTTTGATTTCTAACATTATTCTCTCAACAGACATTTACATCGATAGTCTGTCGTTATAATTTATGTTTATAAATTGTACTGTGTACTGTGGAGTGGGTAAAACTGTTTTTAATGGCAGGCTAGCATATACCGTTGACTCGCGCTAGCCTAGCACCGGCGAACTATGCAACTGGAATGACTGGATGAAAATTTTTGAAAACTGTCTCCACTGATAAATAACACTATGGCTAACTTGGAAATGAGGCCCGATGTCCAAAATTCTGAACCCCCCCATTTAAGTAAACTTTTCTCCAGAGTCAGACCAAGATGATATAAATCCGCTTTAGCTATTTCTATATTAGTCTGCATTAGGTCAGTAACTAGTTGTGTAACATGTGGAGTAGTGTATCAAATTAATGAAAGTATAAATCCTTCCATTTAAATGTGCTCGTGTGAGTAGTTCTGTTGTGTTTGTTTCATGTTTGAGAATAGACATTTTCTTTTCCTCACTGGAATTCCTCCACACCTTGTGATATTTTAAAAAAACATTTTGAGGCAAAGGCAATTCTAAATTCTGTGCCTGTCGTAATGTGTACTTAAAGCCTGGAGCGCCACCCTCAGGCTAAATTACACAACCTCTGCCAAAAGTGTTCTGCGTGTGTTCAACGATTACAATATAAAGCTTGCAAAATGTTTATAATAAACTGGCACTAAGACTCAGAATTCTGTCATCATTTACTCACCCTCAAGTTGTTTCAAACCTGTATGAGTTTCTTTCTTCTGCTGAACACAAAGGAAGATATTTTGAAGAACGATTGGAACCAAACAGTTGTTTGGCACCATTGACTTCCATAGTAGAAAAAAAATGCTATGGAAGTCAATGGTGCCAAAGTTCCAATGGTTCTTCAAAATATCTTCCTTTGTGTTCAGCAGGTTTCATACAGGTTTGCAACAACTTGAGGGTGAGTAAATGATGACAGAATTTTCATTTTTGGGTGGAGTATCCCTTTAACCTTTGAAATCCGAAACGGGGGGTGTTACTAAGTTATCACGTTATTTAACAACCACTTGCTTAACCAACACAAAATAGGTATTGTTTTAAAACTTAGAAGCTTGGATTTACTGTGAATATAAGGAATATGTACCTATAACAAGTAACCTAATAAAACCTAATTAAAACCTGTTCTAATAACCTCTTAACAAGTAGTTTTAAAATTTGCTGACATATTAGAAGTGCTCTATTTTCATAGTGTGAAAAAACAGCTGTTTTTCATGAAAATGTGATCTGTAAAATCATCGAATTTAACAGATATTGTCATATATCATTGAAAAGGTCTCAACAAGCAGAATACAAGCATATTTGTTTCAGTTAGACCGAACCATACCAAGTATTTGTATGAAAAAGTCCCGGCGACACGTGAAAACGGTATACATATGATGCTTTTGACCCACTTGTTTTTTTTGTTTTTTTTTTGTTTTTTTTTACTTCACAGAACAGTAAATCGTAGTAGATCACATATCTTTATTTAGAGCAGGTGCTCTTTTACGAGCCCAAACACAACGTAAGACAATGCGTAGATCACTGAGTGATATGACATGCTGCTTAGCTAAAGCTGTAGGACTTCTGGGATCCGACAGCGTCGCGATCATGACGCAGTGTTTTCCAACGTCATGTGGAAAACTGGATCTCTGGTGTGGGTGGGTGGGTGTAGTGGGAAGGGACAATTTGTACAGACCAATTAGACACTGTTTTACATCTGGACCACTGGTTTGGTTTCGCTCAGATCATTGACAGGTCTTGATTCATGCACCACAGCTGAAACAGTGCTGGAAGATCATCACTCATCAACCAGGGTCTTATTACTTGTTTAGCCGTTAGCACCTCAAAACTCTGGCCAATATCTAATTATTTTCATGTTATGGCAGATAACCAAGTGGCCATGGCCAATATTCAAATTCTATATTGTTTAGTAGTGTAAATCGTGTCAGTAAAATTTATTTTAAAGAGATTATTATTGTAAATTTGTAAGGGATGTATTAAATTGATCCATCCAATGTGACAAACTTTTACATTTACAAAGGGTTCTGTGTCAGAATACTGATTTTGGAATTGCTATTTATCAAAGAATCCTGAGAAAAATGCATCATGGTTTCCAAAAAATATTAAGCAGATCAAATGTTTTCAACATTGATAAATATAAGATATGTTTCTTGAGCACCAAATCAGCATATTAGAATCATTTCTTAAGAGTCATGTGACACTGAAGACTGGAGTAGACTGCTGAAAATTCAGCTTTGACATCAGAGAAAAAAATTACATTTCAAAATATATTAACAACATAGTAAACAGTTTAAGGGGCAGATTTACTAACAGCTTACGTCAGCGCTAACCCTCTTTTGGCATGAAAAAGTACTGTCAGGATTTACTAAAGAAAGACATGAAGTGAAAAATTAGTGCTGAAAAGGTGTAGGCCGTTATTTTTGCGGCTGACCTTATTGCATATGCATTTGAAGGAGTTCTTAAATTTGCGCGTTGTCTGTAGATCACATGCAGAACTTTCCACTCACATCTACGCTCTCTTACACTAATTTGCCCTGTTTAGTAAATCTGGCCCTAAATTTGTAATAATATTTGTTATATATCTATATATATATATGTTTGTGTATGTCTTGATTTAATAATTTGTTTGTCTTCTGGGGACAATATTCTCATTCTGTGCATATGTTTTATATTTTCCAGTTGTAGGATTGCTGGATCTCCAATGGAACCTTAGGATTCAGCGTATTGAGCCTTGGTGGCACTTCGTTGTGGGTTAGTCGCAATGAAGAGTGAGATTCCGTCTGATGCACGACGTAAGCAGGAGCCCCTGAAGGGGCCTCTGGCTAACCCCGAACCAATGGAGACAGCTAAGAGCTTCCCTGCTGAGATGGAGGTGATTGGCAAGGCAGGAAGTGATTTCCCTTCTCCGCTGTGTGCCGAGACCAGGCACCGGCCTTCACGAGATGCTGGAGGTCGCAGAGACTGTGACAGAGTCTTGTCGGGACGCAAAAAGCGCAAGAGCCAGCAGCCTGGGCCGTCGTATTGTTCTCTGAAGGAAGCGCCAGTGAGTGAGGCAGCCCTTACTCCGCCCCGCCACAGGCCCTTGCTGCTAGAGACACGTAGCGAGGACGAGAGGAACCCAGAGTCCTCATTGAGTGACTGTGCCTCTTCGCCCTCCTCCAGCCTTCGGTTTGGTGACTCGGACACTCTTAGCTCAGAGGAGGACGGCGGGCTGATGACAGTGAGGCAGCAGCTCAAGGCTCCTGGTTCGGCCTCCACCGGCAGTGCAGTGGGCGGCACGGCAGTAGGCATGAGGCCACTGCTCGCCCGGACTCGTGCCAGCAGGTCGCATAAATGGGCTCGACTTGAGCCAGAAAGCAATCATGTGAAACGTCCATGTCTCAGCTCACGCAGGCCGTTGCACAGAAAGCGGTTTGTAAAGGGTGGGGCGGGAGGCGGGGCCCAGCGGACTCCAAAGCAGAAGGAGCGATTACTGCTGCAGAGGAAGAAGCGAGAGGTGATCGCACGGAAGAAGTACGCCCTCTTGCACAGTACCAGCAGCTCCAGTGAGGAGCTGACCTCTGACTCCTCCTCCCCTTCCTCCACTGAGGCAGAGGATGAGCTGTACGTGGATGTTAGCAGCAGTAGCAGCCAAGCCAGCAATGCGGCTGTGGCCTCAGGTAAATCGCTTTTTACCTTAACCCTAACATCATTACAAACTGTTTTTAAAGGAAGTTGTAGGAAGGGCACAAAGAGCACATGGTTAGTTCATATTGTGACTGAATGAGAACATTGGCTTCTCTTCTTTTCCTGTTGAGTCTGAATATAATTTTTTGTATTTATTTAAAGAAACGCCTTTAGGTAAATACTTTTCATATTTACACAATTCACCACAGATCCACCACAGGTGTTTGGCAGGTGAACAGGTTGAAGCTGTGTAGTAAAACACTGCTGGAACACTGTATTGAACAATCAGCATCCAGGATTGAGATTTTTTCAATATATGAATAAATATAGTGAAAGTTTGGGGTCAGTAAGATTTCATCAAAGAATCTTAAAAAAAAAAAAGGTTTTCAACATTGATAATAATAAAATTGTTTCTTGAGCACTAAATCACCACATTAGAATGATTTCTACAGGATCTTGTGAAACTGAAGCAACTGAAAATTCAGCTTTGCCACCACAAGAATATATTACATTTTAAAATGGATTTTTGTTCAAATAAATGCAGCCTTGGTGAGCATAAGAGAGAATATTTGTATATTCTCTTTGCTTAAAGTTGATGTTTTATGAGGACTTTTTTTGTATGCTGTCTCTGAAAACACAAATGGCAGATCTATTTCCTTTTAATCTTTTGGATTCTACTTAGTTGTTCTTGATTGTATTGTTTTTATTCAAGTTGAGTTGTATATTGCTGATCTGAGCAAGTCTCGTTCCTTTAGTCGCACTTAAGATTGTGTGGCAACTGGCAAATTATATAAACACAGTGGGGGGAAAATAGCTACATTCTATAAAAAAAACATGTAAATAGTTAAAAATTTACTGTACTTATTTTCCCATTTTATCAGGCAAACATTTTGTTGTTTACTAATGAAAAAAATGAATGCGCTCTTGTTCACAAGTCTAGTTGTTTACTTTTATAGGCTAGTTCTTATAAAGCCATGGCTCTTTATTGGTCATTACTGTGCATATTTGAATGCAATTATTATGTTATGGCCATAACTTCTGTTTTTGAGGTATGGCTATAGAGGATAAAATGGAAAAGTGCATCAACAAGCTGTTCTGTGCTTGTTACATGCCGCAGAATGTTTGAGTTTCCTGTTGAGCAACAGCAAGTCTTCACCTAACACTCTGCCACTGCTCTCTCTACCGTACCAAGAAAGATTAGCTAAACCTTTCACATTCCTCTCACAGAGATCTAAACCACCCGATTGAACATACACACATCATACCCATAAAACCGCTAAAATGTGTTAAATATCTTCTGCAGCTAAGCATGCATCAGAGGAGAACATGCTATACATAACTAGTGGCCTAGTGCTTCCTCTCTCTCTCTCTCTCTCTCTCTCTCTCTCTCTCTCTCTCTCTCTCTCTCTCTCTCTCTCTCTCTCTCTCTCTCTCTCTCTCTCTCTCTCTCTCTCTCTCTCTCTCTCTCTCTCTCTCTCTCTCTCTCTCTCTCTCTCTCTCTCTCTCTCTCTCTCTCTCTCTCTCTCTCCTCACTCCTCCCCCATGCCAGTATGTTTACAGATGTACATGTGAGTGGTTTGCCACTCAAAAATACTCAATAAATACTGGTAGCAGTCTAAAAAGGCAGATAAATTGGTTGAGATGGATCCCTTATGGTTAGAAATATCTGGGGGTTTTAAAAGGCCTTCCAGGCCTGGATAAGACATAGAAGTTAGCCGAAATGTATTAATATTATATTTTATTATGTTGTTAATGATTGTAGATATTTCTAGTTATGCTTGGCTCCTAAGTATTTTGTTGACTAAAGCCCTATTCGCACTGGATTAGTATTATCTGAATTTCGTGTGGAGTATTCGCACAGGATAAGCGAAGCCTGTGATTTTTACTCGAATTTACGGACTTATCTCCCGGATATGTCAATAGGCTATTGCTTGGAAACTGTCTTGTCGTTATAGGTCTAGCTGTAATATATGATATAACATTTCAGAAGAATGTTCCTTACCGCATGCTGCTATACATGTCATTCATCTTCAACTAATCATTCTTTTTGTTTTTGCTCTTCTGATGGTTTTCTGCTTTCTCTTTCTGCAAATTGTATAGTTGTATGGTGTATAGCGATATGACCCAGCACCCAAAATACTATCAAAACACTCCAACGCAGCCTCCATTCTTCGCGAAATATGGATAAAAAAGCGCAAAGAAAACAAAAACCTTGAAAAAATTAAATTATATACGACCCCGCCAAATCACAGAGATGCCGATTCGCACGGGACTAATATTATCACAGGACCTCGGTGTTCGGCGAAATATGGTAGGTCATTTGCGGGGGAATTTTACTTTACAAATTACAGACTAGAGGTCGACCGATATGGGTTTTTTCAGGCCGATGCCGATCTTTTGAAATCCGGGTCGGCCGATGGCCGATTAATGCTGCCGATTTATTTTGGCCGATATGTGCTTGTTTTTAACCTCTATTTGAAAGATAAAATGTAACAGAAATAATAATTACTTAACATAGACAAAATTTCTCAAAAACATTTATTGAACACTTGAACAATGAACAATCTGCACTTGTAGACTTAAATTCAAAATGTATAATGTCAGTGCATTGTAAGTAATACAAGGCTAAAAACATTTCTATCCTCTTCCCAAAAACTGTCCTGAAACATGGGCTGTATTTTTGGTTTGTTTGTTTTGTTTGTTGACGGACAAAGCCAAATGAACATAACCTAATTATCACAAAAAGGGGAAAAAAAATTATTTAATATTTTTTTATATATAAGGTTTATTATATTTTATTTTATTTAACTTATAACAATAACGTATTTCACTAGTAAATTGCTGTTGAACGACAAAAACCACCAGATGGGAAAATGATATTTTACAAAAACTTTAAATGCCCACAACGCACCGTCCATCTGTTGTTCTTCAGACAACGGCATCCCGCTGTTGGACCTTTTAGTCTACAGTGAAATACAGTCACACTTTACACTGTTTGGCCAGCATTTTAACCATGTTTAATCCAGCTACTAACTAACGGTATGATCAAATTCGCTGCTGACTAGCGTCAGGTGCAGCAAAGCGATGTTTCTGTTATTCTAACGTGCGTTTTCTGAGCATCCAAGAGAAGCACTGGCATAACAGTAGCACCGAACTGAACCACAAAAATCCGTGTTGATATTCGGTGCGGTAGATAATAGGGCTGAAACGATTCATCGAGTTACTCGATTTACTCGATTACAAAAATGCCTCGAGGCAAAAACTCTGCCTCGAAGCCTCGTTAAATTCCTATGACGCGCACTATACGCGCAGGGATCTATACTATAGCGCGTGATACAATTTGAATTTAGTTGGCGCGATGGCGGGGAGTAAAGATGTCCATAAACGGCAGAGAATGTCAAAAGTTTGGGATCATTACATACTTAAAAAGGAAGAGAACAAGGTGCAATGTGTCTACTGCAAAGTAGACCTGGCATACCACAACAGTACGACTTCAATGATTCAGCATCTGAACCGAAAACATCCACTCCATGCTGTCTCACCAAGCGTCGCTGAAACAAGGTAACCTAATGGTGTTGTCACACGAACTCGAATAGAGCGTCAAATACGCGTCTATCGCGTCTAGTTAGACGCTTGAACATTCGCTCGAGTTCAAATTTTTCAACTTGCGCGGAAGACGTTCGCGGCAAACACGTAGCCCAATTCGAGTCATTCGCGACGCCCGGCGCGAATGATGCGTCTATTCGCGTCTTTGCTTTGACTTTGTATGTAATCTACTCGCGCAAATAATTAAATTTGCGTTCGGTGTGTGAATCACTTCACACCCACACACGCATGCACCCTCGTCTCTCTCACGCGCCAGTCAGATCAATTGCGGCAATGTATCACATATGCTTAAACTTTTATGTAGCCACGCAACAATAATTTCAGCATGCCTTCACTGTATACACCGGGACGTGATGGAGGAACAAGTATTGTATTGCAGTCTTTGCGAGACCTTGTTTGTATGTCACGTCTTCCAAATAGTTACAGACAACAACAAAAAATGAAATTCCCCAGCCTGCTTCTCCAAATCCACTCGTACTTTTTGGGAAGACATTTTAATCGGCTACCAAAGTAATTGAGCATAGAACATTGTTGGCACTTATACTAAATGGGTAAAAATTGCAATAAATAGGCTTAGTTTTGGAGCCAAATGTTGAAGTTGGAATAAATACCAGTTTTTTTTTTTGTTTTTTTGTTTTTTTTTTAAATAAAAGCCAAATGCTTGATAATTTTACAGCCACATCATTTTCGTTATGCATTATTTGTTTTGGTTGTTTAAAAACACAAACAATTTTTTTTATCCGATTACTCGATTAATCGATCGATTAAGTGCTAGATTAATCGATTACAAAAAGAATCGATAGCTGCAGCCCTAGTAGATAACGATCGTTAAGGTTCCAGTGGGCACCGGGTCTGTCTGTAGCTACCCGCTAGCAAAGCAAAGCCAGTCTGTCACTAGCCTATAGTGCGTTGGTCTCTTTTTTTATTAACGTTACTTATTTCTCTGCATTGAGTGACAACCCTCTCAAATATAAGCCACACAAACAGAACAAATAAAATTCTCAGATTCACTCTGTAATTGCAAAATTATTGCTTACTTATTGTGACATGATCGCAACTCTTCTACTGTGATAATGCAACTTCAACTACGATCCAAAGTAGCCGAATGTCATGTCGCTTATTCAGGTTTTTTCAGTAACATATCAAAAGTTTTTAATTAAATATAAAGGAGTTATAAGAATTGAATCCTTATCGTTTTCTCCAAAGCACTTAGTTAGCTCCTACCTTAGGCACTGTATGAGGTCTGCTCACTCGGCTGGAAAATGACTCAAGCGGCAGCGCGCGTCAAACACGTGTTCCACGACAACACTAGGCTGCCCACAGATGCGCCTGCCTAATAATCGGCTTGATATACTTGGATATTGGCCGATGCCGATTATGTAAAAAAATGCAAAAAATCGGCCGATTAATCGGTCGACCTCTATTACAGACATGGCCAATTCACACGTGATTAAGATCAGGCAACCTCCGCAATTATTACAATTAACTAGGTCACCAGGTAATACTTATGCCGTGCAAATAGTTTGTACTTTTTGATTACAATCTCTATAAAAGTATTTTTTTTAAATCCTTATTCAATAATCTCTTAAAATCTTGAGATCTTTAAGACATCAGAATATCAGTTTTCATGTTGTTTGAGTTGGCACACTAAACCTAATAAAGAGTTATCGGGTCAGAAAGCAGAGATTTTCTTTGGAAATGACTGAGTGGATGAGATCAGAGCATCTCTCCAGCACCCCAGAGGTTTCCATGGGTCATGTCTTACTGCTTGTTCTGCAGGAGGAAACCTGTTGTTACATCACTTCTAAGGGTGTAACAGTACACAACAATGACTATTCCATTTGTACATCAGTTTTGAAGTCACGATTCATTATGCTTTTGGTATAGCAGTGGGGAAAACAAAACTATCTCTTTCTTTTTTATATAAAATGCATGGGTAATGAGTTAGTTTGACTTTGAATCACTTAATAAAGCACGTGCCATGTTTAGGACAAATTTGATCAGAGCCCTTTTCCTGCAGCAGCTCTCTCTGTCGTCCTCTATTTTCTATTTTTTTTAGATGCGTTAGCAACAATGTGCATTAATATAAACGGTATTATAGTCTATCTGACAGGAAACGATAAAAAAAACGATTTAAAAAAGGAGCAGGTAACATTTTGTCAGCGCCTCTAGTAAATTACATGTTATTTTGTTTGTTAGTTTGTTTAGTTCAGAATCGTGGGAGAATTGCGACCTCTATTTGAAACAAAAAAAAATAATTCTTGAAAAAAAATAACAGAATCGTTCGGCTCTACGGCTAAACATGACATTATAACAAAGAACGCATTTATGATAGCACATTTCCACAGGATTGCAGAATTGTAACTATGAGTGGTAGATTACGTTTAAACATACTATATATGGCTGCGCGTTTACTGCTGTAAGTTGAAGTTATGTTTGGTAGCGTGATCAATTCTTGTGGGCAGCGTGGGGAACGGGGCAAGAGCCGAGGTGCTAAGCAGCAGCACTCTGTGGGAGAGCCGACCTTAACAACACACCCCAGAGGATGATGATGAATCTCCCGAGCCAAGAGCTTCTGCCTCAGTGCACAAACATGCCTAACACCGATAGTACAGCACAACAACCTTACAATGCTGAAGGAGAGTTGTTTGAACATATTGTATATTGTGCAATTGGTGCACATGCTGACTTGTCACAGTGCTCTTGAGAGAAGCAAAAGTTTGATTCTGACTCGTGTTTAAAAAAAAAAATTTAAATTAAAAAAATGATGGTGGAAGCAGGCGGATATAATGAACCTTAATTAAGTCTTTTTTCATCTTTTACTGTAAACTGTGTGTGGATCACGTCACTACAGTAATGGTTCAAATGTCTCTTTCATGCATTTCTGGATGTGATTTTCTGTAGAAAATCTAGCTTGAGTAGAAGTTGTTTGTCAGTCGCACTGAGACATGTACCAGCTATGTTTGTGAGCTTTATTTTGAAACACACCCTGGGCCTCTTGACACCAAATCCAGGCAGAGCTCGAGTTAAAGAAGGAATGAGAAGTTGAGCAGGAGAGCCAATCAGAAGAGCGATAAATGATTGTACTACAAAAGCCTGTGTCGGCACACTGCAAAGCACATCTTTGACTGACCTACATTTAGTTTCTCCGGCGCACACACAAGCACGCCTGCCTGAAGCATTGGTTGGCTCCACTGCTGCACCAAACCATCATCAATTAAACAGCTGTAGCTACTGAGGCTGATATTGCTTCTGCTCTAGATTAATGAGTGTCCTAGTGTTGCTTTCAGAAGACTTGGGGAGCTCAGATAACACTACAAAAGTACAGATCGAGGCAGAATATGACCACCAATCTCTTTGATGGTAGTGTGTATATGTGCTTCTCGTCAAAAACCTGCAGGGATTTTGCTAGATATATTTAGAAATATGCTAAATGTATATTGGTTATACTTCAAAAATAAACATTTTACCAGAGGAGCCTTTCACTGATTCTAGTTCTGGAGGTTTTTGTGACATCAAACATCATCTTATGTGAGGTTTAAAGATTTTCAGTGACCGCAATTTCCAAGCAATAAGATATGGGCATCACTTTATGCTGTGTTGGTAATATGTTGATTTTGTTTTTACTACCTGTATGAAGTTTGATGCTTTTGAGAGGATGGGCCAAAAATGACAACAGAGATAGACCGGCTACCAGTCAATTACTGCCTGATTGTTGCATGTAAAGTTTGCATTTGCAGTGCTTAACAACACCATTGATCAAAGGG
Organism: Rhinichthys klamathensis goyatoka; assembly: GCF_029890125.1. Taxonomy (NCBI): domain Eukaryota; kingdom Metazoa; phylum Chordata; class Actinopteri; order Cypriniformes; family Leuciscidae; genus Rhinichthys; species Rhinichthys klamathensis. Next base: position 214,132 of record NW_026606892.1, on the reverse strand, counting down.
CTCAGTCAATGCTTTGGCAAGATAACAAAGCTTTACTACATGGTAAAAACAAAGTTCAAAGTCCAACTTAAAGAAATTGTAAAAAGTGCACAAAACCTGTGTTTTGTTTGGGCAGTAATTGTGGCATCCGTGAAATGAGCAGATTGTGTATTATGGTCCAGTGTGTATTGTAGAGGCAAAATAAATAAGGATATTAACTAAGTAAATAGGGATTTTTGCGTAGGGCATCGAAATGGCCCTGCCTGCCCTGGAGTCAAAAAGTTTGAGAACCACTGCTTTAAGCATCATGACTTTCAAAAAGTGTATTCTTTTTTTATTATTTTTGTTTTCAAACACTGTCTTGCAGTCTTAGTTTTGCAATTCTCTTTGGTGATATTAGTAACTCCATGCTAAACAACTATGAATCATCCAATACAGATTTAGCATGTGCACTGCAGTAGCTAACTTGCATTGTTGCATCAAATTATTTCATTTATTTTTATTTTACATAAAAGCATTTTGAATTACCATTGTGCATGAAATGTGCTATATAAAGAAACTTGCCTTGGGTAAATGTATACTACTGGAAATAAAATGGGTAGTTTATTGATTGTTACATCTCTTCATCTTCCTGTTCAGTGTACATAATATTTGCTCTGTACAATTAGATTTAAGTGCACTGTTGCTTGAATGTTAGCATTAATGAGCTTATCCATGTTTTCTATTAGGTGTCCTGGATGAGGACGTGGTTGTGATCGAAGCGACTCCTGCACCTGCAGTGCCTGCCAGTGAGGAGATCAACGTCACCTCCACGGACAGTGAAGTGGAGATCGTAACTGTTGGAGATGCCTTCAGGTGAGATTTCTCAAGCCATTGCAGCTGGATTTGAGCAAGTACTGTAATATTTGCAGAGAACAGCTGTTAAACTTTTGGTGAAGCAGATATAAATATGTTCTTCATATGCCATTATTTGAAACTCATCTGAACTGCACTGAGGTTCATGGCTGTTTACAGTTCTCTGAAATCCCCAGTGAGGAGCTGTTGGTACCCCAGTCCAGATGGGAGGGCACATCTGGGTTTAGACATGAAGCTGGCAGTCTCCAGTGTTATGAAGGCATTCCACTAAGCTTCCAGCTGTTATTGTGTACTTTGAGGATGATCCCCATATCAGAGAGAACGCCCTCTCTTCTTTTCCTCTTTCTGTGTACAAAAATCAAACAAGGTTCTCTTAGTTCCCTGAATTTTTTTTTTGTCTTATGACATGCAGGATGTTCTCACATTCTTGTGAAAGGAGTTTAGTACACTGCCTCTGCTTGAGTGCTGTAATTTTCCATTGAATTCACAGAAGAGTAGAAACTTTGCTTGTAGATAAAAATTGTTTAATCTTGCTACATGGCGTATCCATTTAATAAACTCTAAAGCCTCTGGTATTTTGACTTGGTTTGCCCAAACTATGTCAGACGGAGCTCTCGGCATGCCTTCCCTTTGAAATCTGATAGCTCTAAACTCAAATTTTTTTTTTAACTGCGCCACCTCTTCCCATTGCTTGATTTGGTTTTGGTGTCCCACATCACTCCTAATTGTTATTGAGGCGTCTGTTCCTGAGCCGATAATCATTTCTTGATTCTATTACTTTTTTAACAGCTGCCAGAAATAGTACCGGACGCCACCACACGCCTGCCAGCAAAGTCATTCAGTCAAGCCTGTCGAATACAGAACTTTCGTCATTGTGGGCTGTGCGTTGGAGGTTGATCGTGGTGGTGTTTTCTTTTTCAGGGCCTGAATCGTTGAGACTTTAGAGTTGGATGAGTAATTCCTCAGGCTGTTTATTCACTGGTACATGTTTGCATGTTTTATCCCAAAGTTTTCACTAAAGTCCATAAACCTCTGTGACAGCATGAATGACAGACAGCAAACACAAGTTTTCACAATCAAGTCAAGCCTGGAGGAATGTTTATTTAACATGCATACAAACATACCGTAAGTCATTTTATGGTTGTAATGCGTGCTGGCCTTCTTAGTGGACGTTCAGGATGTGCTGGTTATAGGAAAGCAGGCGGGCCTGTCAGGGATTTACTGGCTGTGTTCAAAATAACATACTACTATAGAGTGCAACGGTGCCTGTCCACTTTTTCTGAGGCCTTTGTTCCGGAAGTTTTTTTCCCATAGGGATTTTTAAGTATTAAAAGGTTAGTCATCATGTGTTCTTTTTCCCATACTATTTTAAAATAATATTTAACAATCTTAAGTAAACAAAATTTGAATTTCTTTTGTATTTTAACGCTGCAGTCCTCAGTTTTCCCTCTTTGTCGCCATCTCTGTTCGAAATCTGCAATTGCAGTTATTTGCAGAATTATCAAATTATCAAGTTGTGCCTCAGCACGGCACAGAGCAGATGAATCCAATGTTTGAAGAGAATGTGTAGCTGTCAGTCACCGCGCCGGTGTGGATACTGGCATTCAGAATCACAGATTATTCTTTTTGGAGGTATGACCAACATAACAATCTTCACCGGAAAATGTCATCTGAACAAGTAACATCCACTTTTGTTCTTCTAATCAACTAAGGGGAAAAAATCATTGCAGTAAATCGCGCTGATTAAATCTAACAAACGCTTATCATATCATGTAAAACCGTGCAAATTGTACTTTGTTCTCAAATTGTTAATGTTCAACATCAGCATTGCGTGACTACATTTAAATTCCCTTCCGATATTTATCCTTGTTTCCGCATGGGTCCGGTTGCAGTCTCTTTTTTTCTGTAGCCACTCCGAAGTCTCCATTTAACAGCGGGTGAATCTGTTGTCACTGGTGATTGTCGTTTGAACCTTTCTGGATCCGCCATCAAATTGATAAGTTTAATTATATCAAGTGCTGTGAGAAAAAGGCTATAAATCTCCACCTCCAACATCCTCACACGCAATATAGCCTACTAGCCGAGACTCCTTCTTTATGTGTACAGATGTGACGTAATGACGCAAAGACATGCTCGAATTTCCTGCGGAAATCCACCAGTACCACGGGAATTAAAAACATTATTACAAGCTTTAAGACAAGCAGATCGTTTTGAACACTGGCTGGTTATGTATTTGCTCAATTTATTTTGGATAATTTTAACCCAAAAAAGCTACGGACTGCAGCTTTAAATTTTTCAATTCAAATTTTTCACAATCTGCTCAGTTACTAGGATTTTCATGCACAACCATTTCTAGGGTTTACAAAGAATGGTGTGAAAAGTGAAAAACATCCAGTATGCGGGAGTCCTGTGGGCGAAAATGCCTTGTTGATGCTAGAGGTCAGAGGAGAATGGGCCGACTGATTCAAGCTGATAGAAGAGGACATTTGACTGAAATATCCACTCGTTACAACCGAGGTATGCAGCAAAGCATTTGTGAAGCCACAACACGCACAACCTTGAGGCGGATGGGCTACAACAGCAGAAGACCCCACCGGGTACCACTCATCTCCACTACAAATAGGAAAAAGAGGCTACAATTTGCAAGAGCTCACCAAAATTGGACAGTTGAAGACTGGAAAAATGTTGCCTGGTCTGATGAGTCTCGATTTCTGTTGAGACATTCAGATGGTAGAGTCAGAATTTGGCGTAAACAGAATGAGAACATGGATCCATCATGCCTTGTTACCACTGTGCAGGCTGGTGGTGGTGGTGTAATGGTGTGGGGGATGTTTTCTTGGCACACTTTAGGCCCCTTAGTGCCAATTGGGCATCGTTTAAATGCTACGGCCTACCTGAGCATTGTTTTTGACCATGTCCATTCCGTTATGGCCACCATGTACCCATCCTCTGATGGCTGAGTTCACTGTACTAAAATGGCCCCCACAGTCACCAGATCTCAACCCCAATAGAGCATCTTTGGGATGTGGTGGAACGGGAGCTTCGTGCCCTAGATGTGCATCCCACAAATCTCCATCAACTGCAAGATGCTATCCTATCAATATGGGCCAACATTTCTAAATAATGCTTTCAGCACCTTTTTGAATCAATGCCACGTAGAGGGGGTCAAACACAGTATTAGTATGGTGTTCCTAATAATTCTTTAGGTGAGTGTGTGTATATACAGTCAGGTCCATAAATATTGGGACATCGACACAATTCTAATCTTTTTGGCTCTATACACCACCACAATGGATTTGAAATGAAACGAACAAGATGTGCTTTAACTGCAGACTTTCAGCTTTAATTTGAGGGTATTTACATCCAAATCAGGTGAACGGTGTAGGAATTACAACAGTTTGTATATGTGCCTCCCACTTTTTAAGGGACCAAAAGTAATGGGACAGATTAACAATCATAAATCAAACTTTCACTTTTTAATACTTGGTTGCAAATCCTTTGCAGTCAATTACAGCCTGAAGTCTGGAACGCATAGACATCACCAGACGCTGGGTTTCATCCCTGGTGATGCTCTGCCAGGCCTCTACTGCAACTGTCTTCAGTTCCTGCTTGTTCTTGGGGCATTTTCCCTTCAGTTTTGTCTTCAGCAAATGAAATGCATGCTCAATCGGATTCAGGTCAGGTGATTGACTTGGCCATTGCATAACATTCCATCTGTTGGGTCATTGTCCATCTGCACTGTGAAGCGCCGTCCAATGAGTTCTGAAGCATTTGGCTGAATATGAGCAGATAATATTGCCCGAAACACTTCAGAATTCATCCTGCTGCTTTTGTCAGCAGTCACATCATCAATAAATACAAGAGAACCAATTCCATTGGCAGCCATACATGCCCACGCCATGACACTATCACCACGCTTCACTGATGAGGTGATATGCTTTGGATCATGAGCAGTTCCTTTCCTTCTCCATACTCTTCTCTTCCCATCACTCTGGTACAAGTTGATCTTTGTCTCATCTGTCCATAGGATGTTGTTCCAGAACTGTGAAGGCTTTTTTAGATGTTGTTTGGCAAACTTTAATCTGGCTTTCCTGTTTTTGAGGCTCACCAATGGTTTACATCTTGTGGTGAACCCTCTTTATTCACTCTGGTGAAGTCTTCCCTTGATTGTTGACTTTGACACACAAACACCTACCTCCTGGAGAGTGTTCTTGATCTGGCCAACTGTTGTGAAGGGTGTTTTCTTCACCAGGGGAAGAATTCTTCGGTCATCCACCACAGTTGATTTCCGTGGCCTTCCGGGTCTTTTGGTGTTGCTGAGCTCACCGGTGCGTTCTTTATTTTTAAGAATGTTCCAAACAGTTGATTTGGCCACACCTAATATTTTTGCTATCTCTCTGATGGGTTTTTGTTTTTTTAGCCTAATGATTGCTTGCTTCACTGATAGTGACAGCTCTTTTAAGAACGCCAGAGGAGAACTGGCCCCGACTGAGCCTGGGATCTCCCAAGGTTTTTTTTTCTCCATTAGGTCATCTGATGGAGTTTTAGGACACCATCGGGTCACTTGGAGTTTTTCGGTTCCTTGCCACTGTTGCCTTTGGCTTGCTCAGTTGGGGATATTCAAATTAAATGACCCATCATACCACTGATCAGCTCAACCAAACTTGGATGTCTTTTTCCAGTAATAAACAAACACTGTTAAGTTGTTTTGATTGATACTGTGAAGCAACTTTGATACAATCTGTATTGTGAAAAGCGCTATATAAATATATTTGACTTGACTTGACTCTTTGGATCTCATATTGAGAGTTGACAACAACAGATTCCAAATGCAAATAGCACACTTGAAATGAACTCTGGACCTTTTATCTGCTCCTTGTAAATGGGATAATGAGGGAATAACACACACCTGGCTATGGAACAGCTGAGCAGCCAATTGTCCCATTACTTTTGGTCCCTTAAAAAGTGGGAGGCACGTATACAAACTGTTGTAATTCCTACACCGTTCACCTGATTTGGATGTAAATACCCTCAAATTAAAGTTGAAAGTCTGCAGTTAAAGCACACCTTGTTCGTTTCATTTCAAATCCATTGTGGTGGTGTATAGAGCCAAAAAGATTAGAATTGTGTCGATGTCCCAATATTTATGGACCTGACTGTATATATATTAGTGCTGCACGATTAATCGTATCGCAATCGTAATCGCAATGTCAAACCTATGCGATTATATAACGCAAAATGCCGCGATTTTATATGAAATAAACAAATTAGGGCTATTAATGCAGCATCTCTTCTTTTTTGTCATCCTTTGACTAGTGTTACATGATCCCGCTCTTCGTGCAAATGCCTTAAAACCATTTTGCACGACAAGAAGTCAAAAGAGAGCGCGCTGCCTGTGAATGTCCTGAATGTGACTCACAGAAAAACGCGCGCCAGTATAATGCGCATGGCCAGAATACAGTTCTCTTTCGAGCTTGAACGAACAATAACACACACAATTATGCCAAAATGTCGTTTTGTCGATTATCTTCATAACATAAGAACAGTCTTATGATGGACGAAAAGAGTTGCGCTTGTGAGAGAATGAGGCGCGTGTGAGATCCGCGTCTCGGCAACGGCTGCTCTTAAAGGGCCAGCAGCGAATAAAGCGTTCCGTCAGTAAAGTTAATCAAAGAACAAAGGGAACAGAAAATTACTCACTGCTCTTGACTAAAGAAGTTTTGTAGCTTTAGTAAGGATTAGTCTATATATAATTTATAATTCATGCAGCGCAGACTGTTTGATAACTTTATTCAATTTCTGTATATAAATCTGTATATAAATCCTCAATCCTACCTGTTAAGACAGGAAGGGCACAGGTAAATATGGCATTTATTATGGGTTTATGTGAGGATTGTTTGAAGTTCACTTAATTTAAAAGCTGTTATTTATTTTTTAAGCCTAATAAATATTTTAAAAGTTGATAGATTTCAATTGTATTGATGGAATCACTGTAATGTTGGATGGCTATAATTAACGTTTAAAATGTGGGGGGTGTCGTCATTTTTATCCAGACATCAGTGGTTTATTTATCATTATAGGTGTTATCAATCATTTAGTTGTTGTTGCTAGTTTGAGTTGAGAAATACACATTAATTAATACACAGAATGATCACTAATCTGTGTGTGCATTTTACTTTAGAACCAAAAGTTGACTCATGAAACCATTTGTTTATTATATCGCAATCGCATATCGCAATCGCAATATTGACCTCATTAATCGCAATATGACATTTTCCTTAAATCGTGCAGCCCTAATATATATATATATATATATATATATATATATATATATATATATAGAAAAAGCTCGCTCTGCTACGCACCATTATGAATGCACGTGCGGATGCGCGCATTTTACTCTCGTCTTTTAATTGGCGATTTAAAAGCCCCCGCCGGTGATACCAGTATTACCGGTGTTGTCACATGCCGATTAACCGGAGGGAAAATATCCTCACCGTCACATCCCTACCCAAAAGGTTGGTTCACTTAAGACATAACCACCAAGACTGACATTTTAAGATAATTATGTGTGTATTTGTCCTTTCAAGCGCAATGATCCTCGAAAGAGAACACAATTTGGTACTTGCGCGCTTACAGATGGCAAGCGTGTGCACAGAAATCCACAGAAAGTCTGACACCGGTCAGTATGCCAGTACCGAATTGAGTTCTCTTTTGCGGTATACTGTGCTGACATAACGTGAACCTGTGTCTTCCTGAAAACAATCCATTACAAGTTTAAAGTAGGTATATAAATTCAATTAGATAAATTTTTGTGAGACCTTTTAGTTTGTGTGATTTATTTTGCAGTGATATGACGAATTATGCAGGATTGCCCAAAAATTCGACATTTTGTTGCTTTTTGCGTTGTATTTAGCAATAGCGGAATCGCGAAAATCTGGAAGGACTGTTACATACTACTCTTTTCACATACAGTTTTTCGCCTACTATACAGTAGGGAAGTAGGCATATTCAGACACCGCAAATGTCAAAATAAAATCCTTCAGAGCATGTCATAAGTGATCTTTACCATAGATTTATCCTGCAGTGTACAGTGTATAAGTATGCGGTTAGCAGTATACTAGTATTCTATTCTGAACGTAACCAAAGTGTGAGAATCGTGTAACTACATTGGTTAAGTCACATGACAGGGATGCCAGTGCTCCCTCTGTCCCTACAGGTGATGTGTGTGGTTTTCATGCCCCGCCTGCCGGCCATGTGCTTGTGTTTGGGTGTTGAAGCGCATCCTGCCGGAGAACCTTGAGAAAGTCTGACTTGCCTGCTGATTTTACTGTCTAGGTATTAGGTTAGCCAATTATACAGTGAGCAGTTTTATTAATATATATATATATATATATATATATATATATATATATATATATATATATATATATATATATATATATATATATATATATATATATAAATTTTTTTTTTTTTTTTTTTTTTTTCTCTTGCAATTTTTTTTTTCTCTGCATCAGATTCAGTAAGATCAGCTCACTCATGTATTTTCCTAAAGGTCATGAGGACTATTATCTCTGATCAAACAGCACTGAAATCCAGCTGGAATCATGTGGTCGTGCCATTATATGGCTTTAGTGTGGAGAGTGAGCATGGGAGAGACAGATATTGTGCAGGAATGTAGGCTAGTGTGTTTGTGACTGAATGCTGATCGGCTGACTGTATATCTGCTGTGCACTGTGCTGTGGTTTGGATTGAACTTTAGTGAAGGGGGAGGGAGAGGCTTTACAGCTCAGGAAAACATCACGTGGCCAAGGTCAGAGGAAAATGGGGGTCTTTTGTGAGTGCACGTTTGACCAGGGTGAATGTGTAGTTTGTATTCACTCTTATCTGCACTTGTTGTTTGAGATATAATGCAAATTATCAAATGCATAATCATTTAGAAAAGATTTTTTAATTTACAATGAATTATTTTAATATGGCAGATTCTCTGATTGTTCTATGGGACAGCTTCTCACTTTATCTTCCCTTCTGCTATTATGTTTTTTTTTATTACACATTATATTAATGTGTAATATAAGTAAGTACTAAATTCACTTAGCATTTAAAATGATTTTAGTTTTAACAGTTTTATGTATTAATATGTTTGTTTTTTAAATGTTTTTTTAAAATGTATTTAGACAAAATCGTATAGAATTGTAATTGGCATCTACTAGGCATGACTAGATTCACAGGGGTTGTTCATAAAGTAGGGCCCTATGATTACCGCGATGTGGAAAACACGAAAGTAACTGCGGAATCCAGCTTTGGGACATACTATCACGTCATACAATTGCGTCTTTAACGGTTGCTCTCTGTCGCTTAGTTACACGCATTCTGTCACGCAAACTGGCCTGTCAATCATCTTGTCAAAGATAAAATCCTCCACATTTCATTTAATTATCCTACTGTATCGGAGAGAAATGCAGTATCACGTTGATCTGCAGTCTTTCATACAGAGAACTCTCCTCATATTAATGCATAATGATGCATTTAAACTAAAAGTTAATGGCCAAACGAATATTTATAAAAGTCCACATTGTTATTGCAGACGAAATATAACACGGATAACATTAAATTAAAAAAATTCTATCAGGTTAAACTTTGATTAGTCATTCAAACCTTTATCTAAACCTCTCACCATCGGCCGCGCATATCCGCCATGTTTTGTAGTTTTTTAACACTTTTTACTCGTGTTTGTAGTTCCTCCTCCAAAGCGCCATGGGTTGTGGGCAATATTAGCCTTTAGAGTGTGCACGGATCCACACTTTGAAAATCCACCGGAAATAGTAGATCATCCGGGGACTTCTGGCATTCTCTTTTCAACATACTATGCTTTGGGACCAGTGTTGGGAAAGTTCATTTTCTACATGAACTAGTTCAAAGTTCAGTTCACACATTTTAAAATGAACTAGTTCAGTTCATAGTTCATACTTCAAAAAATGAACTAGTTCATAGTTCTTTTTTTCCATATGTTGCTGCGAGCTTTTATTTTTATTATTATTGCCACAGCCCATATACAACCACAGACAGCAATTATTTTATCGACGGGCAAAGTTTGCACAGAAATGTAAGATTTTTCCCATCCTCACCGACCTTGTCATAAAACTCGTTTAAATGATCATATGACGCCTCCTCGCTCGCTGCTTTGTTGACTACATTTGACTACATCCTGCTTTTTGTTTTGATGATGCATGCGGCGGCCGCGGTGGGACACTGGTGGCTGGTGTTGCCAGATTGAGTTTTTTTCGCTACATATTAAGGCCTGTTTACTTATGTTTTAGCCGGGTTTTCGCCTGGAAGGCTCTATAGAAATCTGGCACCCTATTGAACGAAGTTAAACCAGATAATGTCTAATTGAAGAGAATTGGCACTGTCTGGTTACTTCCGGTTACTGGACTGGCTGCAGTAACACGTCTCTGTCCATGCGGGGGTGCTCGCAGGCGAGTGCAAAATGAATGGGAATCTATGGGGTTTCACCCCCAGAAATCCACTTTTCTCAGGATGTAATTTGGAAGTTGCATTCAAAAGGGAGGGCTAAGATAATACACTCAGCTGAAAATTGCATTTTTAAGATCACTTATCTGTTCTAAAAATCCATTCAAAAATATGACGTCACATAATAGCAGAATGCTAGCGTGTTCCGGCCAACAACGGCCTAACCTGTAAGAAATCGAAAGGACATAAGTACTCGTTCATTCGACTTTTGGCCTATAATCTATATTGAACTTGTGGAATCAACAATAAAATATATGTTGATTCAACGACAAGCAGGAGAAAGAGATACATTTAGCCGTTTAGCTCCATAGACTCCCATTCATTCTGCACTCGCCCGCGATCACCTCCAGTGGAATTCTAATGGAACTGCAACCAAGATGATACACAATGGGGCTAATAGGAAGTGCCAAGGCTCTCCGTTAGACGGGCTCTGGTTAAACTGAGAGAGCGTGCGTTCACAGACACCAGAATGAACGCGTTCACAGTAACGTTCATCAGGCAGTAATTCAGTACGTTCAGTTCACGTTCGCCCAAAATATGAACGAGTTCATGAACTATCGTTCATTGAACGCGTTCAGGCACAACACTGTTTGGGACACACTTAGGCTGCTTCCCAATTCACCTACATATACTACGCCCTAAAAGTATGTACTCTTTTTGTGAAGAAAAAGTACATACTTTTGAGTGTGTAGCAAAAGAGTAGGCAAGCTTGGGGACATACTACTTCGTCATCTTTAACGGACAGATCTGTCACGTGCATCCTGTCACCGTAAACTGCCCTGTCAATCATCTCGTCACAGTTAAAATCCTCCATTCAATCTAATATAATTTCTTACCATTTCGGAGAGAAATGTAGCACGTTCATCTGCCAGTCGTGGGTCTTTCATGCGGACGTAACATTCTCCTTTGCAATTTGAATGTAATGATGCATTTAAAAGTTGGCTAAACGTATCTTTACAAAAGTTCCCAATGCTGCTGCAGATGCAATAAAATGTAGCCAACATTGAATAAATAAATTTGTCTGGTTAGATACTGATAATTAATCACTCAAACCCCTTTATCTAAACCTCTCTACACAACTGCCGGACTCGCGCGTCCTCCATGTCTGTAGTTTTTTTTACGCTTTTTACTCATGTTTGTAGTAGGGGTGTGCACGAATATTCGAATTTTCGAATATTCGATCTGTAATTATTATTCGAAAAATAAAATACTATTCGAATTTTACTACGTTGCTTTGCTGGCAGCAAATGCAGTGAATCCATGATAAATCCCAAGCACTGTGGCGTTGTGGAGTGTGTTAACAAGTTGTGTGTATTTGATCACGTAATGTTGTTGTCTGCCTCGCGAAGTTTGTAATTACTTGAAAATGATCTTACTAAATGGAATTACTTTTGATCAAATTAATTAATTAATCTGAGTTATAATATCATCACCACAATGAGAAATCACATGAAATCCAATCAGTCGACTGAGGAAAGACAGCTGTCCATCACTGCATCATGACTGCAGGTAAGCGCAGCTGGACCCCACGTGATCCGAAATGATAACTTATCTAATAGCAAAATGATTTTGAGACATATACTTCCTTTAAGTTTCGTTGAGGGAGACAGGTTTAAGAACAGAAAACGCATCGTGCTGTTAGAAACTTAGATAACCGTTATCTTTGTGTCTCTGAAACGTCTGTCAGCAAAGCGCCTTTTCTCACTCGAGCATAAATTGCTGGCGGCGTGTGGATATTATTGTTTTTCTCAACATAAACGTCAAACAATATAAACCCGGTAATCATATGCTGACTCGAGTGTGTACGTTCTGTACGATATCTGGTGCAATCTGCTTTATTAGGCGTTTTTTTCCGTTCGCGCTGCTTGAGCATGCTTTTATTAATGCTTTTGTTTTTTATATTTTTTGTTTACACATAGGCCTACTGTTTAATGTTGTCAATTAAAAGAGAACTTTAACATATATTGTAAGCTTGTTGTGTATATTGCCTAATTGTAAGCTTGTTCAGAAATGGTGACAAAAACGTAAAATTAAACTTAAAGGGGTCATATAATGCCATTTTTGTACAAGTTAATATGAATGTTTAGGGTCTAAATGAAAACTTTGTAATATACTTTTATTAAAAATTCTCATTAGTGTTTTAAGAAAACACTAATTTTACCTGGTCAAAAACAGCTCTGTTTTCAGCATGCCATTTCAGTGCATATGCCTTTAAATGATCATGAGCTTCGCTCACTCCACCCCTCTGTTCTGCGGGCGTTTAGACACAACGCACGTGGAGTGTTGCCTTGACAACAGTTGAGGGTATATTTTGGAGAGAGAATGGCAGCGGGAGTCTCTGAGGACACATCTGTGCAACCGTATCAGTTTGAACCGGAGTCGCACCCGGAACAAGATGACGGCCGCTAAGAAGTTCGACAATTAGGGCTCGAACAGGACGTTTCTGAATGGTTGGTTAACATAATGTCACTTTTAACTATTTTTGTATGTACTGGCAGGGTCGAGTAGTGAGATACGAACGCTATGTGTTTACTGATGTATAGGTTAGTTCATTGACAGATTGACGTTACAACTAATGGTCATGAAAAACTTTTTTCGCGATTTGCAAAGATTAATATAAAGGTTAATAAAACTTTACACTTACTTCTTCTGGAGGTGCAGAGGGAACATAAATAGTTGCTATTGATTCTTTTTTTCAGGAGCAGCTTCTTAGCAAAACCAGCTCATACTGACCCTCGTTTATAAAGCAGTCTGCTGATAAATGATTCGCACAAACATGAAAGCATTGACGTTGTTCGTGGGGAATATTTCCTTCGAAAACAAAACTCTTCAGCGGTTTGGATTTATGAACATCAAAATGACAATAATGGCGGACTATGATGACGGCTCGCTTAGGGCGAGGGTGTGTTGAAACGCTGCTGTCAATCAACAATCGTGGGAGGGGCGTCCGTTTTATTGATGTCACAAAAACGAACGGCTCAATTTGAGGCAGGGGAAACCATATAAGGAGATTAAACCAAAAACACTGGATGCATTTTTATAATTATATGATGGTTGTGTACAGGCACTGCCAACACACATTTCAGTACAATCAACTTGTAAAAGTGCATGTACCATTATATGACCCCTTTAAAAAATAACGTCTTTTTCGTTAAACGTCATTTAAATAAACGAATATTCGTATATTCGATTTTTATGATCCCGAATATTCAAATGCAATATTTTTGAAAAATGCTCATCCCTAGTTTGTAGTTCTAACCGAATCCTCGTCCAACGCGCGATGGGTTGTGGGCAATATCAGCCGTTAGAGATTCTGACCGGATATAGTAGACCATCCGGGTATCTTTGGAACACTCATTTCAACATACTACGATTTGGGACGTACTAATTCTATTTTTTTTAATACTACTTAGGACGGATAATATGCGAATTGGGATGCAGCATTAGTTTAATCTCACGCACTGTTTAGGATGGATTGTATGCACATTGAGACGCAGGGAGAAACTCAAAGGTCTTCACGGCAACCCGTCAAAATAAAAGTTTGGGTTATCTTGAAGAAATTACGACATAATTATATTACTGTTGAACAGTAGAATTTAGCTATATCTCAATGCAATAATAATACTAACACTAATAATAATAACTTTATTTTTTAAGGAATAATCAAAAAATGTCTTCCATGTTTTAATTTTAACGTAAAGCTCTTTTGTGCAGCACTTTGCTTGACAAAAAAGGTATATTCATTTAATGATTAAAAGACTAATTCATGTTTTATGCCTTCATTTGATTGTCAGAAATATTAAAATACACAATTATTGATTCTTAAATCATTGATTCTTAAAATTTAATTAAACCATTAAAAAGGAATACAGAAATCTTATAACAGAAAACAGAATTTGGTAAACAAAATGGAATTTGGAAAAAATAAAACGGTCAAAACCATGTGGATGGATCTAGATGAACTAGTCAACCTTACAAATCAAATAGTCGGTTGGTGGATGACTAGTCGACCATCCATATCCATCTCTGTAAACTATTTTTAGAAGGCTTAGCTATTTAATATTATTTTTTTTCAGATAATCATAGTGTAGGGCAACAGGCTTCATTTTACTTTCTAGTATTTTTCTCTCTCTCTTACCCTCCTCACCCATAATCTTCTTTCTTGCTTTCCTTCTTCTGTTTTCCCCTGCCCTAGTCTAAACTCATGCCTATGGAAAGGATTTCCAGAAACTAGATGTGTGTTATGTAGCGAGAGTGGTCTCATTTAATCTTTCCCATCTCCCTGAGGTGCCTTGACTTGCAGCAGAATGCTGAGTCTGTTTCTCAGCTGGAGGAGGGGCTCTGGGTGTCTAAGGTCAGCTGGATGAGCAACGAAGCTCTTCCACTCAAAGATCCTTTGTTTATAGTGCATATGGAGAATGGCGAGGGAAACTATGAGTGTAAGAAATTGCATAGATTGACAGACTGTTAATTCCTGTTGGGTTGGGTGGAGCTCACAATATGCACAAGCAGCGGTGGCTATTTGTATGTTGTTTGCATTATGCATTTAAATAGGAAATTTGTATGTTTGCATTATGTATTTTAATTGTTGTTCTTGTTGTCATCGTCATCTTGTCAGCTGAAAATGTTTCTTTATCCCTGGAAAGCGAGATGCTATCCGATGGTTGTGCATGGTCACTTGCTTGGCTAGAAAGCAACTCCAACGACTCTTTCACCCCTCCCCCATCTCATCACAGCACATTGTCTTTAAATGCAGAAGCTTGCAAAACTCGGCAGACGTCTTCCCACACACACAGGCATCCTGAGGCATTTGACACATTTTGCATGGACTTCTGTCGTTTTGCATAAAGAAATGTCTGGCTGGCTATTAAGAAAGCCCAGTGAAGAAATGTCAAGACTCCCTTTCAAATTCTGCACAGGGCCCCTCATCTGACCTTTACGCCACCTTCAGGAACACGCTAGTGTTGATCCTGCCCACTGTAAGAGGGTAAGATGTACAGGAAGAATAATTCCGACAATACGTTTGCAAACAAGGCACTGTGGAGTGTGAACAAAGATCTAAAATTCCTCAAGTTCCAAAATAATCCTACCTCCCCCCTTCCCTATCAGTTCCTGTCGTCCTAACCATAGACTCAAAATGCCACGCTGGTGTAATTTACAAAATAATCCCAGACCTGCTTGTGGGTAATTAGAGGAAGGTCTCAGGTGATTTTTCTGGCTCAGCCTGTGATCCTGCCAATTAAAGAACAGTGTCACACACAGCCTCGGGTATTCCCAGCACCCATGCCTGATTTGACACTCTCAAAGCTTCCTCAAGAACTTGGGGCCTTGGGTATTTTGGGCATGATTTTATATATATATACATATATATATATATATATATATATATATATATATATATATATTAGTGCTGTCAAACGATTAAAATATTTAATCGCGATTAATCGCATTAATGTCATAGTTAACTCGCGATTAATCACAATTAATCGCACATTTTTATCTATTCTAAATGTCTCTTGATTTCTTTTTGTCCCATTTATTTTTTTTCTCATTTTATTGCTCTTATCAACATGGAAAAGTGGATCGGCTTGCTTTGTGCAAATGTTTTTTTATTGAAAACAACATTGGCATATACTGTGTTCAATTTCACACTAACATTCTCACTTGGAGCAAATAATCTCTCACACAATGTAACACTGTCCATCAATAAAAGGGTGAAAGAAATACTGACGATTGACGAGGGGGCGGAGAATTCGCATCAGCTGTGTGTGTGCGCTTGGCCATCAAGTGGTATTTCAGACTGGACGTGCTGCGATGATGATAGCTCAGTTCACAACGACAAAACACACAGATCACTTTGGTCTTGTCAATGGAACCATTTGGCAACTTTTTAAAAGTAAACTTTCCATTCAGAATCTTATTGGCATCCATTTCGGCGTCTCGCGCTCGTCATCCACTCAAAACGGCTCGCAAGCCCAAACAAGTGTGTGCGGCGTGCCTGTTATTTTGTTTCCGGTCTAGCTAGATCCGCTTGCGCTTTGGTCGACGAAGCAACAAAACGTCCTCGCGCAGCGCAAGCCATTAAAATGAATGGGTTTCATAGCGCAGCGCCGCGCATGCCGCATCCTGTTGCAAAACCATGTGAAAAAAACTACAAAGTTTGCTAGGCCAAAAAGACCGTTTATCGCGCGATAAAAAAATTAACGCCGTTAAAATGGGTTTGCGTTAACGCCGTTAATAACGCGTTTAACTGACAGCCCTAATATATACAAAGAATATATATATATGTGTGTAATTTTTATTTTTACAATTTTTCTTTCTTTACTATCGATAGTTCTGTATATGAAATATAGTTGGATGAGCCTTGTTCGAAGCCTCTGTAGAATAGCATGTATTTTAAAACACGTGACCCCACATAATGTTGACTAGAATGTCACGGGTTGCTATCTCTTAAAGTGCCCCTATTATGCTTTTTCAGATATTACCTTTCATGCAGTGTGTAATATAGCTGTGAATGTAAAGTTTCAAAGATCAAAATGCACAAAGTTATTGTCTCCCAAAAGAAAGAATCGATTCTGAACTGCCGAAACGAGTCGTCAGTAATTCCAGTCTTCCAGTAATTCCAGTATCTCCAGTAATTCCGTAACATGCATACGTACCAATGTAACAAATTTACATAATACCCAGCTGTGGTCTTCAATGGCTGCTTGTGAACAACGTTTACTTTGACCTAGTGTTGTCAAAAATATCGATATTTCGAAAAATATCGATACTGAAATATCTGAACGGTACCAATACTAATTTCCCCAAGTATCGATACTAGCCGAGCGGTCACTTTCACTTCTCTTCAAAGGCGCGTTGACAAACACCACACGTGACCCACTCGTTTCATTCGCTCTGGTTAAATAGCAAAAGTGAAGTGAATGGAAAGATTGCGAGGGTGGCGCCCCCGTGACCGGCTTTGGTTGATTGATAAAGAACACCGCAATCGGGCATGTCGGAGAATAGCGCGCACACGCATAAAAAACACACCGCGAGCAGGCATGTCGGAGAATACGCGGACACGCGCTTCACACTGTGAACGTGCTGCGGGCACCCAAAAGATTGTTTGACTATCAATAATCCCTAACATCACTCATTTTTTTAAATTATTTTATAGGTGAAAACAGACTTAAGGAACAGGCTCCAGGGGTACCATTTAGCAGCATATATGCTCAGCATCAGGGGTGTTTGTTGTTTGGACAGACCTGCCCCCACTGCTAAAAAAATCCTAAAAGAAACACTGTAACTCGGGGGAAAAACACGCGTGATGAAAAGTTGCGAGTCTATGGTCAACCTCCTCTAACTTGGCTACAGCCATTCAAAAGATAACATGGCAACTGCAGATGCAGGAGACCCATCGACAGAACTTGAACCTCCTCCTCTTTCATCGAAGTCGCAGATGTGTAAGTTTTTTGGATTTCCAATGAGTTATGTTGACAACGTTCGCGCTTCAAAAAAGCCACAGTTTACTTTGCAGGCATCCCAAGTCTCGCAGAAGTTCCGGGAGTCTCCCGCATATTTATAGCGGCTCTGATGCCTGCAAATTAGTTAAAATCTCCCGGAATCTAGAGTGAGCAAGCAAGAGCGCGCATGCGAGACAGAAAATACTGTGCTCCAAACTGTATAGCGCGCGCACGGCAGAGAGGGAGAGACCTTGCGTATGTGCCTCATGAAGCGCATGTAAGACAGAGCATCCTGATTGGGCTGTTTCGGCTTTAAAAAAAATAAATGTAAAAATCAAGAATCGAATCGAACTGTGACCTTAGAATCGAAAATTTAATCGAATCGAGGATTTGGCGAATCGTGACACCCCTACTTCGGATGTTTTCTGTAATAGTTTTTGCTCTGAATACTGATGCTGAGAATTCATCATTTAATCTGATCTGCTCCCCTAAATGTTTTTAAATCAGTAGCAAAATAACTTCTTTTTTTTTCTTTCTGTATTTTGTTGTATGCAGACAGTCAGTTATTTAATTGTGAAAATGTGAGATGACTAGCTCTGTCAGAACGTAAATATAGACATGCACACATTGAAGCCAGAAAAGGTGCTTACAAGCAGAAGAAAATTGGGGTAATGGGTGAAATCTATGTGTGCTGAATTGATTTTGCTTACACTGCTTATGTACTTTACCATATATAAAAATACTGTTTTGTGACCTATATATTGACGGTTTATTAAGCATAATCAGTGTAAGATTGTGCATGTAAACGGACTCACTGAGGTGTTCTCAAGGAAACTGAATATTCTGGAGTCACTCCCCTGGTCTCAAGAGAATCCCTCAGCCCTCCAAGCCTGTTGGTAATCATTTTGTTTTGATGTTTTAATGATGCAATCTGTGGTTAACAGGCTCACCAGTGTTGGGTTGGGAGGCAGGGGGCTTCCCTACTCTCCAGACACAGGGGCTTGGGGCCGCTAAATCCCAGACTGGAGAACAACTCTATTCCCAGACACACACTGCTTTGCGGCAACCAGGGCCGCTGCGCCCCTGCTATGGAATCAAATCCTCACAGAGGGGTAGAATTCCAAGAGTGATTACAGAATTCCAGAATAACTTATTTGGAATTTTGGAAAACCGCCATGTTGTTTAAACTCTTCAGAGGAAACTAAACTCTCCACACCATTTAACAGTAAAAAAAAAAAACCTCACTGCTAAACATCACAATTTTTATGTTATATACTGCATTACTAATTTTTACAATTCATGTGAGGTTCTGGTAACTCTCAAAGACTACAATATAAGCTTTTTGTCATCCGTATATTTAGATCTTTGATTAGTCTTTGACCGGAGCTGGTCGACCGGAGCTGGTCAGTTTTGTGCTCTGCGTGACCCAAATGGTGCATTCTTTTATTAAAAGTAAAAAATTAATTTAAAGCTGCCTTTGCTTAAATTCCTGTTGCTCAAAAAGTAGAGCACGGCACTAGCAACACCAGGGTCATGGTTTCGATTAGTTTGAAAAATCACACCCGGTTTCAAATACGGTTGCGGTTACTGAACATAATCTGAAGTTATGAACAAGCCTGTTTTTTATTTGTGAGAGAGCAGGATTAGCATTAAAGGATTAGTTCACCTCAAAATGAAAATTTCCTGAAAATGTATATACTTTTTAACCACAATTGTTCGTCTTGTGCTGGTCTGCGACGCGCCAGGGATTACGTCATCACGTTGGAAACGTCACACGTCATGTCATGTAAGTTATTTGTCTGTGTACTCCGGTTAAAGGCAGGGAAGGGCGAAAAATTCCATAATTTTTCTCCCGTTTTCTCCTCCAACTTCAAAATAGTCTGACATCTTTATTTTAATTTATTATTATTATTAAAAAAAAAATAATCGTGACGTTTCCAACGTGATGACGTAATCCCTGGCGGGTCGCAGACCAGCACAAGACGAACAATTGTGGTTAAAAAGTATATAAATGTTAAAAAAAAAATTCCGAAAATGGCCGATCGTTTCGCTAGATAAGACCCTATTCCTCAGCTGGGAACGTGCAGAGCCGTTTGAAGCACTTCAAAGCCCTTTGAAACTACATTGATTTGGACTTCAAAACGTTGGTTGCAATTGAAGTCCATTGTGTGGAGAAAAATCCTGAAATGTTTTCCTCAAACTTAATTTCTTTTCCACTGAAGAAAGAAAGACATGAACATCTTGGATGGCATTGGGGTGAGTAAATTATCAGGAAATTTTCATTTTGAGGTGAACTAATCCTTTAAGCAGAGTAAGTGGAAAAACGCAGCTGTCTTTGTGGTAGAATCGTGCGTGTCATGGTATTCAAATTAGTGCTGTAATACCTGTGATGTGACTAATGAAAGTTAATGACATCAGCCCTTGACAGAGGGCTTGCATTTCAGGGGCCTCATTTATAACCGTTGCGTACGCACAAAACAGCATCTGCACGCAAACTCTGACCCATGCGTACGAACGGTTTGATGAAGTAAAACCGTAAATCTTCATTATGAGTCCTAATCATAAATGCAGTGCATGTTCACAATAACAGTTTAAATAAATAAAAGAATGATTTAAACTGTTTTACTTCTGATATAAACATTTAGATTAAATATGTCATTCTCATTAATGGAGTTAAACACTTAAACTACATGAAATCATTACTGAGAAGTTACAACATTTTTTATATTCAATAAATAGAAATATTTGTTGTGGATGCAATGCTTTTGAACACTTTTCCTCTCGCATGCTGTGTTTTAATGTTTTAACTACAGAGATCATTTCTTATCATGATAATAGCAGATTGTCTTAGAAAATAGTTTTGTGCAAATAATGCACAACAAGGTCTATCTGTTTCCATGAAAAATATAAATAAATTAAAAATACTATTTGGCCAGTGGAAAAGATTGAGAAAAACTTTCTCTGAAATGTATTTTACACTATTTGATTTATTTATTCAAAAAACAAGGCAGGGATAGGCTACTAAATATTTTTTGTAATGTGACGGCACATCCGTATTTCATATTGTCCTAATGTCTTGTACCGTTAAACATGTTATCACGTGGATGAATAATCATATGCAAATATGCAGATGAGGATATGCATAGTAAAACTAGGCGTTGTTAGCTTCATATGGTTATTTCGGGGAGGAGACGCATTTGCACACAATCTTCTGCTTAACTGGGATTTATAAAGTGAATTCTGCGCCGGTTCTGGCGTACGCACGGTTTTATAAGTCTGAAGTTATTTTGTTTTGCGTACGCCATTTTTGGCTTTCGGGCGCACGTACACTTTTAGTCAGGATCCTACGCACAGTTTTATAAATGAGACCCCTGATCTTCCTGCACACAAGCCCCTCCCCTTTCCACTATGCACAAGCTCTTCCCCTCCCTTCACACGGTTTACACCAGGGAGCTCAGGCTTTCAGGAGTGGCCCTCGTCTGGATTCTTGCTCAAGCAAATTACATTTTTATTGATGCATTCTCCTCAAAGGTCTTGGATCATGTGGCAGGTTTAGCCTATTGTTTATCTGTTGATTGCATGGTTTGTGTCAGGTTATGGTGTGAAAGATTTTTTTTTTTCTGTGGATGACACCAGTCGTGGTTTTATGTATGTGTGAAATACGTGTATATTATGTTCTCATGAATCATCTTATAGGTTTAGTGTGTGTGTGTGTGAAGAGCTTTAGCTTTCATGTCAACTGGCTCTTATTTACGTTCCAGCTAATCAAGTTGCTGCTATAATGGCCTGTTGCAGCTCACTAGAAACAACAAAAGTCCACTCCTGCAGTACATTTGCTCTGTCCTCAAACAGTCGTTCACTTTTACCAGTCACATCACTGGTGGCTAGATTGAGTTTTGCCATTGTTTTTAAATTGTTAATATGGACTGTCCTCTTGTGTGTTGTGCAGGCCGCGTTCGGTAGGGAGCCATGGCAGGATGCACTGGGGGCCCAGCTGTTCCCAGAGCCGAGCTCAAGAGGGACGTGGCCGTCATCGTCTGTCCACAGTCATCCAGCCACTCAGACAGAGCGCTGGAGAGGTGGTGGACCTCACCGTGGACGAGGACGGTGAGGAGACCTTTTCTATTCATTTTCATGATATGCAGGCAATTAGAAAAATTTGATACAGTGGCCACTTAATACAAATTTGTTCCCATGACTTAATTGTTTAGGAATTTATTCCCTTGTTTTGGTAAATCGTGGACACATTATACTAATTTTTGTTTTAGTTTAGTTATTTTGTTGCCACTTTAATTAAATTCAGGGAACAAATTTGTGTAATGTGCTTTACTTAAAATGTGGGAATAAATTAATAATTGACTGAACGAATTCTTCATGACAACAATATCTTGTTTTTCCCCCCTGCATGTCAGGTGTGGAGTTCTGTATGAATCCACCAATATTAAAATTCTGGCTGATATGATAAACCGAGAATTGCAATGTTATGCCAATGTACTATATTAAACTGTTATTTTATCTAAAAAAGTAAAAAAATTAAACACTAAACACTAAAATCAGTTTTTTTAAGAATGCTACAGGTGAATATGCATCACAACATTATAATGTCCAAAATGAAAAATCTATATTTTGAGATTATATTTAACAGTGTTTTTTTATTAATTATTAGATTTTAAGTGAGTGCTATGTGATCTTAAAGGGACAATGTGTAGGAATTTCTCCCATCTAGCGGTGAAAATGTATTTTGCATTAAAACGAATTGTGCTCTCCAGCGCCTCGCTTTTTCAAATGCGCGTTGCATCTACGGTAGCCATTATGTACCAAAAAGCTATGACAGGATGTCTTCTAATGGCACTTCGTCGAGTGTTCCTTCGGGTGAACAGGTTTGTTATTTCAAACAAACAGCAACTTGACACAACGAACAAACGAATGTTACAGTATGAATTACTGACTGTGAAAAACATGAACAATTGTAATTAGTAGTTATGCCTTCTTTATTCGTTATATTTTCTGAAGTACGTGCATTGTTAGATATCATCATCAACTTTTAACTATAAATGTTCATCTGTCTATATAATAAAGTACACAACCAAACAATGAAAAAAAGCTTGTAATTAAGACTGTAACATTGACTTACCTGTCGACAAGAAAGCAGGACTTCAGCGTCTCTTTTGAAATCTTTCTCCTGCATTAGCTCTATCCACCTGGAAAAAGCTATCCCGACATTAACTCGTGTTTTTTGTAATCTCCGGTCACGTTTCCTTTTACGATCTATTTTGGACTTTTCTGGCGACGAGGATTTGCAATGCAGCTTTTTAAACTTGCCGGGGCAGTGACAAGCGCCTCTCACTGCTCTGCTCCTCCGCTTCTGCTGCTTTCAGTTACGTCACGCTGGCTCTGAACGAAAACGCGTTGGCCTAGTACTTTTTGTCCCTCTCTGCTATTATAGTTTTTCAAGATGGCGGAACTACATGGAAGCCTCCGTGGACCTACCCGTCCCATGTATATAAAGATAATAAATGCTTCGTTTACAAGGATAAGTCAGATAATTGGCAGAGGTATTTGTACACCATTGAGGACATATTTATGAATAAAAATATTGATTTTAAATAAAAAAAAATACATAAAGTACACTGTCCCTTTAAAGGAACTAAATGTAAAAAATAATGCACATGGTCATGTACAATTAATTATCCAATATAGACTGATATCGATAACTTAAACGCCTAATATTGGCAGATAACCAATATGGTACCAATGTATTGTGCATTCCTAATATTCTCCTTTGTGCCTTCTCTGTATCATTACCTCTCTCTTAGTTTGTGCTACTTCAGTCATTATACTATACAATTTAAAAGCTTTAGATATAGAAGAGTAAGAGTCTATGGATCCATGTGTTTTTCATGATCACTGGCTGCATCCAGCTTTGAAAACCACCATCCATTCAGATTATCACCAGAGGCAGTTGAAAGGAGAAAGCAACAGGAATATAATATCCTCTCATTTTAGAACATAAAAAGGCCTTTCGAATGTTGTTCTGGTCATGACCACTTCTCTTGTAAAATTCAAATGCTCTATATACTGTACATGAGCTGCAACTGCAACTTTTAAAACAGCAGGTATGCGTTGCGTAACCAAAACAAATAAAAACAATGTGCTGTCCACTTTTGCTGAGCTCTGAAATCAAGGGAGAGATTATTGTGCGTGTCAGCCATTTTTAAAAATGTAACAGGTTTGATGAGTATTTGATGAGCGACTCGGTGCTGTAGTGATGGTCTTCAGGTCTGTAGCATAAAGGAGGGAATGAGACTTGGATCACCCAGTTCAAAACTGCGTGGGTTTGGGAAATATTAGATGT
Source organism: Rhinichthys klamathensis goyatoka (assembly GCF_029890125.1). Taxonomy (NCBI): domain Eukaryota; kingdom Metazoa; phylum Chordata; class Actinopteri; order Cypriniformes; family Leuciscidae; genus Rhinichthys; species Rhinichthys klamathensis. Next base: position 189,961 of record NW_026606892.1, on the reverse strand, counting down.
CACATCTAATCTACTCATCTTTCACTGTGAGCGGTCCTCCCTCCCTCTCTGTTTCTCTGTGTGTGAGGGGGAGGAGGAAAGAATCTGGTAGATTCGGGTAGTGTTGTTCAGCGCTGTGGATTGCAGCTCGACTGTGTGTTTGGGCCCGTTCATAATGATTAATCTATATAGTTTCAGCTTGCATAGCAGCATAAATAGCCTCTGCAGCTGCACAGCATTCTCTCACAGACTGATGGACACCAAAAGCATCCCTTTTATTGTGTGTGTAATTGAGTTTAATTCTGATTTCATTTGCAGGCACCTTAATGAAGTCTGTCTGTTATGCAATCAGCCATCGGCTCCATAGACTCAGAGAGAACTACAATATGAACCAATTAAACTGCCATTCTGAATAAGGAAATACATCTTTGTAGTGTTATCTCATTAATCTGTGATATGCTCCCAAATCTCAAGGTTTGTCAAAGGAAAACTGGTTTACATTGTTTCGCTTGATTTACTGTCATAAAGTGTCTCTTTGTTTGTCTCTTTTTTTCCGGGGGTCTGTAGCTGGTGGGGTGGTAAAAGAGCAGGCCGAGATATGATTGCATTTGCATTTCTTTTGATGGAGTGAGAAATTAATTTGCAAGAAAAAGCAGATGGATTACTCGCAATGGAATGTTAATGAGTAACTATCCTCATGGGCCACTTCGTGAATAAAGTCTGTAAGTGTGAAAATGCACACGTACGCTGACACTGATGTTCTAGAGCTGGAGAAAACCATCTGTTCTCAGTTGCAAGGAAAACTCTTATTAAAACCCTTGTAATTATTATTAAAGGTGTACTTAAATGGGATTTTGGGTACTAGCTTAGTGAGAATTTGTCAAAAGTATGGAATCACAGATTTTACAATTCTGGCTGATACGTACTGATTATTAATTTTCTTTAATCATTTAAAATAAAACACACAAAAAACTGAAATCAGTCATTTTAAATGCTACATGCAAATTCAGGTACCTCCACATTATGCCATCAGAGGAATTATTTACATTTCAAAATATATTAAAATACAAAAACAGAATTTTATACTGTAATATTTCACAATATTACTGTATTTTTTATAAAAAAAATGCAGCCTTGGTGAGCATTAAAGATTTTTCAAGAACATTCTAAAAAATCTTACCAACCCCTAACTTTTTAATGGTTGTGAACATTTTGAGATTAGCTAAGGATGACAGCCTTATTAAATCATTTTAAATCATCATTTATTAAAAATGAACTTTAAGTGATTGTTTGATGACGACGACTGTAATCTGAAAGTAAAAATATGGGAAATAAACATAAACAATTAAATATCTATTACTGATCAATACCGATAAATAAAAATGTGTTTGTTTGTCTTTGTTTATGCTGTTCCATCTTCAGATCTCTCAGTCGTGCCAACCACTTCTAACAGCACACACCCACAGCTGGTCAGTTCTTCTTCCTCTTCCCATAATGCCTGTACCTCAGAATCGCCACAGGAGGGTCCTGGTCCCTCCAGTAGCTGCTCAGCGGCCGCCCCTGATAGCACACTGGCTGCTCAGAGCCACAGTGGAGTGCCAGGACCCAGCACCACCAACACCACTGCCAACGAAGGTAAACTATCAAGAAGCTGCTATCTAATAATTGACAGTGACATTGATTACTGGTATGTTTGAATTGATTTTTAATTCATGTGTTCTTTTGCTCCAATCAGATGACAGCAGAAGAAGCTTGTCGGGTGAGAACGGAGGTGTGGCGATGCCTAGGTTGCCCTCTTGTTGCCCCCAGCACTCCCCTTGCAGCGGGCCATCTTCAGGGCACCTCTCCCTGGGGCACACCCACTCAGGGTGCCTGCAGGGTGGGGCAACGCAACAATCCGGCCCCCCGCAATCTGGCTCCCAGCACTCCCACGGTCACCCGCACCACTTCCACCATCACCACCATGCCACCCCGGTCCCTTCTTCCTTAGCCTTCCCAGAGTCCAGCTGCCCTCTGGAAAGGCCCACTGCCATGCCTGCACCCTGTGGAGGGGTGAGCAGCAGCAACCAGTACCACGACCAGGTACCTTCATACCTGCATGTCAGCTTCTTGAGAACCTTGTATGTCAATGTAGGAGAAAGCGAGGATATTATAAGCTTCTGTAGCAGTTGATACCGGAACCCATAATTCTAGTTCTTAGTTCCTTGGCTTCTATGTTAATTGTGTGTGTGCATGAATTAAACTCTTTTTGCTTCATAAATTTAGGGGGAAAAATGTTTTGCTTCATAAATTGAGGGGGGAATAATCAATATAACAAGATGACTGTGCAAAGCATAATGTCCGTATTATTGACAAAACCCGTCTGTTTTTCATTTTACACATGGTTTTCATTTAACAGCATATATTTTTGTTTGGAATTATTTAAGATTCTTCCTTCATGAAATACTAAATCACCCTTCATGTTTTGACGATGAAAAGGCAAATGCACCTTTATGAAAAAGGTATTTTTCTGAAGCTGAGCTTTTCCACAGAGGAGTTTGTTTGAGGCCTTCCTCTCAGTCTTGTTGAATAATTCACACTGAACTAATTGTATTGGCTGCTGAATTCTATTATTTACCAGCATAGAGAAGTGTTGTGTGTGCATGAGTATGTTTAAGTTTTTGAGTGTCATTGTTTTTGTTGCTTTGCTTATGCCGTAACACTGTCTCAATGCATGCTTGGCTATCATGATGTTTAGCATGAAAAGAGCTTCTATGCTGAATGCATTCAGCGAAAGACTGTGGCCTTTGATGGGGGCACTGAGCAGTAATCGCCGTTAGCTAGTCATCAGATATGCGCAGACTGGAGGCGCTAGCGAAGCGAGGTTATGTCAGGCATGCTTTATACATCAAAGTGTGTAAAGGATTAGATTTGGGGTGAATACCCTCATTTCGAGAGAAATTTAATACTGTTTTGGTTTTTATCCATATCTATGTAATTTCTTTGGCTAGTGACATTTTTAAAAGATATGGACCTGATTTGTGCATTTGTATGTGTTATGTGGAAGATATTATTTTGAGATATGCAGCTCATATTTAGTGGTACTTGCTATTACGATTGCTAGTTCTTCAACAAACCCCTTAACCCTACATATTAAACTTTAGGTAGGTGAATGAGAGAATACAAAAAATGATAAGCGAGACAAATCTCATGTGATCTGAGCATCTACATGTCTGCTGCAGACTTAACTTTGCATACTTTAAAGGTGTTGTAAGAGATGTTAGTCATTCTGGAGCTTCTTAACTTTTTCCACAACCCTGTCCTTCAAAGATATTTCGGTACTGTTGTTGTAATCAGAGGTGGAGCAGAAGAGCAGTAGCACATCATTTCAGTGTTGTCAAAGTTGTGACAAGCAGGATAAACTGACAACTGCTTATGAAGCTAAATATTGTGCTTAACTTTAATAGTCCTTTTCAACTAACAGTCACATTGCAACCCATATATGACGTGTGTTATTTCCCAGGTAATATGGAGTGCAACCCTAATAAAATATCGCTTATAGCACATTTCAGTAAATTGTCAATTGTAGTGTTGTCATGTCAGACAGTAGTTTAGTTTATGTAAATAAAGAAGCAAATGCTGAACTCTTAACCATTTCAGGATTTGTCAGCTATCGTTTATTGTCCTCTAGTGCTATTTTATCAACATTTCATCAGAACAGCTAAAATAGCTGAAAACGATCAATATTTCCTTCAGTCTGGCACAAGCAGTTGGCAGCGCATCATGATTTCATATGGAGATAAAACAATGCCCCTGAAACTTAAATGACATAATATATAGTAAAATAAAAACAATCTGTAATAAAATATGCAAAGTCAAATCTGTAGCAGGTTGGCCACATGTTCAAATGTAAAATTCATCTCTTGACTTGCTTGTTTTTGCATCTACTATTAGTTTCTATTAAAAATCAGTTCTTGCAACCACCCTGAACACCCTTCGCAACCCCAAAGCAACACATTTGTATTTTCCTTCCGATTCAGTTTACCAGCCATACGCTTATGGGACAGATGTTTTTGTTCTAATGTATCACAGTTGTCACTGAATTAACTGCTGGTTTCTGTCTTCCCTCTCTGTCTCAGCAGACTCTGCCGGTGGATCTCAGTAGCAGTGCAGTGCGTAGCAGTGGATCCGGCAGCACAGGGTTCCACGGCACATCTGCCTTCGACCCCTGCTGTCCAGGCTCCGCCTCCCGGCCACCTGCTTTCGTTTCCCAGGCTGCACCTGGACCCAGCCAGCAGACTGTGGCCGACTCGTTCAGCTCAGCCATAGTGGCCCAGCCTCAGCCCCAACCTCCTCAGCTCTCTTCCTGCAGGCACTACATGCATCCCCCCTGTACGCACTTTTACCGTAATATTTTAATCATATCAATTCAATATTAATGATCCAATGCTGATTTAGGGGTGAAATGGTTCTGGTTTCATCTCCTGTATAACAGTTCTTCTGAAAACTAAAATTTGAATTATAATTTAAATTTATATATTTTATTAGACAGTAAAATGTATATATAATTTAAGTGTGCTGCATTTTGGTGAACCATATAGCTTAATGGATTTAAAAGTTTTACTTAATACATTTTACAATTATATTTAAAAAATAAAAATTACAGCATTCAGATAAATAATGGTTGATCACAGTGTTCAAATTTTTATTGTATTGACTGCAAATAATCTAATCGTTACACCCCTAATACCAATGTACCAAAGTATTTACCGAATCTATAGGAGACTGCAGGACAATGATACAACCTGGACGTGGAGAAATTCAAACCGTTGCACCCCAAATTTATTGGATGTTCTAAATAGAAGGCAATAAACTAAAAATCGATGGGAGATGATGCTTGTGTGTTTTGTTGTGTGTGTGTGAATGAGAATGTGAAGATTCTGCGATGCTGGCGCCTGTGCTTTATGGTAATTAGATGAAACACCTGATGTTTAATGTGTTAAGTGCTGCAGGTAGTGTGCCCAGCAGTCCCACTTAATTGCCGATTCTGCTCACAATAGCGTTGTGTGGAATATAAATGAGCGTGGCAGGGCTCCCTGGTGGGCCTGAATTTAGTGGAGTAATTGCCACTCACAGCTCACTGGAGCACCTGTTTGCACACTCTCTTGTTCTCTCTCTATATTTATCTCCTGTATCTCGCGGTCATTCTTTTTCTTTGTTTTTCCTTACTTTCTCCCTCATTCCCTTCTGTCTGTCAAATCCTTAGCAAACAGTACAGCTCGTTCGCTCCAGGGTAATCACACTTGCACAGGCCATATCCAGGCCATCGTGAAGTTCCCATGAAACTCTTCCATCCTCTTAATAGTTACCGTCAACACCGTTCATTATTTTTGATTTATTTTTTAACACAGACATTTATGCCATATTTGTATCATCCAGGAAGAAAAGAACAGGAAAAGGAGATTACGTTCTGCCATTTATACTAACGTTTATGCTTTTTCTCTACCAGATGGTCCTCTGCCACGCCCCCTGCACCACCAGTCCTCCTCCTCTTGTCCTCACTCCCACGGCAATGCCCCTCCCCCTCAACAGCCGCCTCCGCAGGGTGATTATGTCATCCCACACCCCGTCCTCCCCTTCCACACCCCCCTGCCTTCTCACGGGCCGGGCCACTCGGTGCCCCCTGCTCCTCCCCCCTCCCTGCCTGCCCACCATCTACCAGGCTCCAGTGCCCCTCTGTCTCAGCATCTTCCCCCTGAGCACCAGGCACTGCAGCACCTGCCCGTTCTGGGCCCAAACCCTGTCCAGAGGCTCCACCAGCACGACATACTGCAGAGGATGGAGGTTCAGAGACGCAGAATGATGCAGCACCCGACGTGAGTCGCTGTGTGATTCCTGTTTTGTGATATTTGTTTTACTTTATTTATTTATTTTACTCAATTGTTTCATTATGAAGCCGTTTTGTAGTGCACTATGGTTCAAAAGTTTGAGTTCAGCAAGATTTTTTAATATTTTTGTCTCTTCTGCACACCAAAGCTACATTTTATTTGATCAAAAATAAACCTATTTTCTACCTATTTTATTACATTTTAAATGCAATTTATTTATTCCCGTGATGGCAAAGATGAATTTCCAGCAATTTAGTGTTCACATAGTCACATGATCCTTCAGAAATCATTCTAATATGCTGATTTGGTGCTCAAGAAACATTTCTTAGTATTAATGTTGAAAACAGGTGTGCTGCTTAATATTTTTGTGGAACCAATGATGTGTTCTTTTGTTCAGGATTCTTGGATGAATAGAAAGTTAAAAGAGAACAGTGTTTATTTAAAATAGATAACTTTACTGTCACTTTTTATCAATTGAATGTGTCCTTACTGAATAAAAGTATTAATTTCTTTTAAAACCCCAAACTTTGAACGGTAGTTTACCATTACAGTTGATGTTTGTTTGTTTGTTTTTGTCATACCACCCACCTCTAATCTCAAAGCCTTGTGTAACTAAAATAATCTAAAACTTTAAATAAGGTGCTTTGCTAATGTCTTGCAAATGGTTTCCTGCTTTAGTCTTTTTATGTAACAAATTGTATTCCTCCTTCCTTAAGGCGAGCACATGAGAGACCCCCGCCACATCCCCATAGAATGCATCCTAACTACGGTCACGGGCATCACATTCACGTCCCACAAACTATGTCATCGCACCCTCGCCAGGCTGACCAGAGGACCACATGGTAGAGTATTTTAAAAAAGTAGAATGTTTCTCTGAATTAATGTTTCAGATGGTTTGGAGCCATTAGTTCCCTCAGGAGTTTCCAGGATTTATGATTAAAATAAGGTCTTTTTAAATTTTTACATTTTCTTATTATGTTTGAGATATGAAACAGGAACTTATGTTGTGGAACAACATAACTGAAAACAGCTTATTTAAAAACCCATTAGATATTCCTGAGGGAGTTAATGGTGAATAAGCTTTCCTGATTGGCCTTCAAATTGACATGACTGAATATCTCTGTAATATCATGATTAGGGCTGCACGATAGGCCTATATCGTTTTAGCAGCCGCGATAGTCACATCACAGGATGTACGATGTCAAGTATTGGGATCGTAGTTGATCTGGACCAAGCACCACAGCATCACTATATTGGATACGTTTATTCTGTATTAAAGTGACAGCAGCCCAATATTCCTGCTGCTGCTGTCTGTCATTAATGTTAATCAAACAACAATAGACAAAGAAAATATCACTTTTATAGCTTTAACAAAGATTAATTACATTTACTTTATAAATTGAAGACAATGCAGTGTAATTTTACACTTGATTATAACATATCTGTCACACTTACCCAAAAAAAACAAAGTACTGTTCATTTCATTTGTATCTTTGTTCTATTGTATTTATCTATGCTTCTAATGTTTATTAATTTCTATGCAGATTCACTCCCCTACAAAATCACCATAATCATTCTAGAATGATTAATTCTTTCCAAATAGAGCTATTCAAGTCATCTGGTGACATTTTATTTTCATATCGCTATGTATATTGCCGAAAAACAAAATATCTCAATGTTCGTTTTTTCCAATATCGTGCAGCCCTAACCATGATCTGTTAGTCATGATGTTGGTTTCAAACAATATATTGTTCACTGATTTAGCCTGCCGGTTGTTGGTCTTCTTGCCGTTTTAGGGAGCTGGGTATTGAAGCTGGTGTTACTGTAGCTCCCTACCCTTCAGGACACCTGCACCCGCATCTGCCTCACTATCACCCTCCACCCAGACTGCACCATTTCCCCATCCAGCTGATGGTGAGTCCTTACTCCCCTCCATCAGCTGAAATGTTTGCGTACATTAGCATGAATAAAAAGCCCTGATTTGCTCTCAGGTATGGCACAGATTAATGGCGGCAGCCTCAAGCCGTGTATCCGCAGCATCTGTTATTACAGGGGGATTTGTACGGGTGCATGAATTATGCATCACAAGTTATAATGGAAGCTCATTAGACATTTCAAGTGTGAAATTTGAATTTGATTTATTTGAAAGACTAAAATTACTTTTGAATCATATGGAGTGACATGCACGCACAGATGTGTGAAAAATTCCTTTCATTAATATCAGGGCCCAAATTGCAGGTGTTTTTTACAAAAATAGTTAGTGACCTTTCTGTCTGTTTTCCCATTAGGTGCCATCACTAATTTCATGTTTTTGTTTCCTTCAGCACACTGGCTCAATGCCTGAGGTGACATATCCACATATTCGCTACATCTCCTCCAGAATGACTTTTGGCCGCACATATGAGGTAAGATCTGGAACATGTACCAATATCATTGGTGATCTAAAGTTTCTTCCTTTCTAGAACAAACACATTCCTTGAAGAATGCGTAAGAAAAATAAAGTATTTGGTATATGTATGGTGTTCGTTTGTGTCCTGGTAAACCCTACATTATGCGGACAAAAATGTCCCCACAAAGATGGCAATATCCGAAATCCTTGTCCTTATGGGGACATTTTTTAGTCCCCATGAGGAAAACAGCTTCTAAATCATACTAAGTGTTGTTTTTTGAAAATGGGTAGGGTTAGTGTAAGGGGATAGAATATACAGTTTGTACAGTATAGAATCATTGTCAATGGAAAGTCTCCATAAAACATGAAAACATTGTGTGTGCGTGTTGCTGCTGTAGCTTTAAGAAACGCCCCCTTTCTGTGTAAAAAGCTCTGAGCGTTTTTTGGCTACGCCGTGAGTTTGAATCATTTTTAACTCGGCCATCCTTCAATAACAACCTTTTTGCACAGCCTGCATTACATTTTGATAGATTTACATCCACAATCCATTCTACATCGACTGTTAAAAATGAAGATAAAATTTAAAATAAACTCCCTTCTAAAAGTGGGATTCTTAAGTTAGAAATGTAGACCATCCGCTGCTACACACACAAGGTTCACAGACTTTCTCATTAGTGGGAATTGGTTATTGTTAGTTCTTAACCATAACACACCCTTAAACCAATACACTTACAAAAACACGCACTTACAAAAACTTTTCTTCTCTGTTTCTTCTCTAGCTTGCTTCCTAAATAAACATGGCATTGTATATTACGAATATTTTTGTCTCTTTGACAAATTGCTTTTGCTCTCTTGTAAGCTTTGGATAAAAGCATCTGCTGAATGCATAAATGTAGATGTTCCGATGTTTAACCTCACCGTGATGAAGAATTCCTCATGATGTGACCCGTTTAAAATCAGTAATGTAACCAGTAGTGTGTTTTAACAGGATCTGCTGCATTTAGAAGAGCGACTGGGGACTGTGAACCGAGGGGCCTCTCAGGGAACCATAGAGAGGTGCACCTACCCACACAAATACAAAAAGGTGAGAACACTTCCACTTACAAACATTAGTGTTTTATGTGAGGTGGTCAAAATAACGTCCCGTTTGGTGATAATGGACAGACAGTCTGCAAAAAGACTCGGAGGATATAATATAGGGGCTTCCTGTTAGACACACACACCCAAAAAAAAAAAAAACTCCACCAGGAGCCTAATATCAGACCTTTTGTGTCATCAGATGCATCACAAATCCTCACCCAGTCCTTTTATTTCCAAAAGCTGCATAGTGTAGACCTTTGAAATGTCACTGATATGTAGGAAAAGGTTCCATGGAGATGACAGAATGCATTACATTTCTGAATAACAGTAATCTAAAATCCTGCCGCCCTAATACAGAAGGTGGTGGAGAGAGACACTGAGGAACAGTTAGCACCTGAAGCATGGGCATCTGTTGGGAAAAATATGCACTCAACCTCAAACTCGGTGAGAAAAAATGTGAACAAATAGTTTGGGGAAACATGTTTTAGCTCACATATTGTGTAGATGTTAACGGGGGCAGGAATAGTAAAAAAAAATGGCGTAGTCAATCTAGTTGAGGAGCACATTGACAACAAATGTGTGCCTGTGTTTATTAAAAAAATGAAATGTGCCTTGTCTGAAGTTTAGGTTTTGTTTCTGCTTGACCTGTTGTTTATGATCAGCACACTGTTCATAACAAAAAAAGATGGTTGCTATATGTTTATGTAACATGTTATGCTGCTCTTTGTGGTTATTTTTTTTGTATCGCCAGCATTAACTGCAGCAATTATTAAAATAAAGCAATTAAAAACATTCATATAAACTATTTGCATATGTTTTTTGGGGAAAGAAGACACAGAAAGAGCTAATATGTGTGCTAGTGTTGCTCACCAGTTCATGAGAATTGGGGTGCAGTGATACTACTCATAATGGTTATGCTTTTTTTCCTCATGCACAGAGAAAGCTGCATGGTAAGCAAGAGGAAGAGGAGGAGGCAGAGGAAGACACGGAGGAGAAATGCACCATCTGTCTGTCTATACTGGAAGAAGGGGAGGATGTCAGGTAAACGCTTACAACAGTGGATTTGAGATTGTAGTATGCTTCACATGATTCTTGCTTTTTTTCTAAACAGTTGTAGAGAATGGGGCTCTTTACTCTTATGTAATTTATTAAATGATTTGTTTTATATGTGTGCGTACGTGTATTAGGGGTTGAACGACTTGAGATTTTTTAAAGTGGACATTTATGTGATGAAAGTCGAGTCAACGTCAACTAGTCGCTGAATGCGTTACTCATTGACGAACAAATAAGCCTGAACTTCGAGCTGAGACTCGAACACGGATTGCTCTTTTATGTGAATACGTTAGTGATTTCTTCTATATGAATACGTTAGTGAGAGAGCGTTTGCGTGTGAATTAATTCTACCTGGCAGCGTCTCTCTACTAATAGTGAAGTTATGGGTTTTAGTTACTAAGAAATATATGATTAAACTTTTCAGTTTCTACGCTATTTTATTGATAAATCACAGAACAGTTTTGACAATACAGCCCATGTATAGGTCATGACCAGCGACCAGAGGTGTAAAGTCCAGGTTCAGAAAGTAAAAGTCATTCAGCGTTTTGTTCCAATCACCTTTTTTTTTTAGTTTTTTTTTTTTCTCCCCTTTTACACTTGTCAAACCATGAATATAGCACAAGTAGCTGGCATGGTGCTAAATTATAAACAAACAAACATATTTTATTCTTTATTTTATTTATTTATCATTATCTCAGTCGATTACCATGAATACTTTCTTTCTCTCTTTATATTCTCTGCTGCCCTCTGGAGCTGTAACATATGAATTACTATGTGTTTGTTCTATTTTATAGTTGTCAATCCTTTTTTTTTCTTTTTTTTTTCAGCTAATATTAAAAGTCGATTTCATTGTATAGAATGTTATTTTTATAGTCATCTGATTATATTCATCCACCTATCTTTTTTTTCTTCTTTTTTTGCAGGCGCCTTCCATGTATGCATCTCTTCCATCAACTGTGTGTAGACCAATGGCTCCTCACTAACAAGAAATGCCCCATCTGCAGAGTGGACATCGAAGCTCAGTTATCTTCAGAGAGTTGATGCTATTTTTCTCGCAACCCTTTTGTTGGACATTTATTTGTTGTTTTCCTTTTCATTTTTGTCAGCAACGCATTCAACCAAAGATGGCATGAAATACCTGCGCAACTATGGGGAAAAAAGAAAAACAACAATCCACAAAAAAAAAAGCATCAAGCCTAGCGTGCCAGCTATCATGTAGTACCAGTACAGCTAGAAAAAACATCTTCATTAAGGGTTTTGAATTGTATTGTATTTATAAAGGGTTTATGTAGCTTTTGTTTTCATAAGTGTCATTGTATTTTATTTTTGCATGGTTCCTTGCAATGCATTTCTTTGCACATATAATGAAATAGGCCTCAGAAGGCCTAAGAACTTGCAGGCGAGGATTGCTGCTCTAGTAAAGAAGCATTTTTACATACCTGATGCCTTGCTTTACTGGAACAGAATGTCAACCTCCATTTTAAAACATTGCAGGACTCAATTTTATGATCAGTATATTGATTAGTTTTATGTTTTAGACAATGTGATCTATCTGAAATAGATTTTTTTAAGTGAATCAAGACATTCCTTAATTAGGAAACAAGATCATGGTTAAGAGATCAGCTGCTGTAACAGTGTTCACCCTCACGCCAATTCACTCTCAACACAGGAAACTGGGCTGGAGTCCATTCCGTTTCACTTCAGCTCATTAACAGTGCTAACTGAATTCAGGAAGCTGGTTTAACAAATGCTCCATGTACATTTAAGTTTTAATTTATATGCATTAGATCCTGAACTGATGGATTTGAAATGAATTCAGCTCCAGCCCTGATGAGAACCAACTGCACACTTCACCGCCATTCACACGGTTGCGTTCCATCAGTCCCCTCTCAGCACCTCAATCTGACGTCACATGTAACGCACTTCACCTAATGTATTTTCAAAGAGAAGAGAAAGAGAAAACAAATGAATGTCACCTCTCTGTATTCTGATTGTTGTTGTTTTTTTTATAGTATAATGAAGTTGGATTTTTGATTGGGCAATGGGGAAAGTGTCATTTCTCAGAGAAGCTCGATATGTTGACTAGGTTCTGTGAGGATTACAGGCCTGAAAAAACAGCCACCGCAAGTGTGAAGTGCTGGGAAATAGATTATTTATTATTTCATCAGGGTCTCCTAGCCTGCTTCATTTTTCTCTCTCAACAACCTAGAAACTGACTCTTGTTATCTGATTATTTCTTCACAAATATTATCATTAACATGCATTTGTTCAGAAACTGTGCAGCATTTTTATTATTTTTCTTCTTTTTTTTGCTGCTGTGAAATCCTAACACTAAATATTAATCTCAACTAGCTATCTTGCATATACTTGCACATGAGAGACAGACAGACGACGACAGGAGTTTTGTGAGAATGAGAGTGTGCTGAGGCCGTGTATTTCCACTCTGATTGCCGAGTTTCGAGGAAAAACTGTAATAATTTTGAATGGAGTGTTGGAATGCAGTACTTAATGGCAGGCGCCCATGCATTCATAGACTTAATGGCCCCAGGATGATATTCCATGGGATTTATATTAGTTTTAAAATAATGAAATTAATAAAGTTAGGTAACTCTTTTATGTGTCCGGTTTTGTGCCTCCTTGAATCCGACACCCTTTTAAAGAATTTAACCATGCGGACTAGTTTCCATCAATACCATGGTTATTTTATTCTCACTAAAATAAAGCAGTAAAGTTCGTATTGGGTACTATAGTCATTACCTCATTACAAATGTCTTGTATACTGTACAAATTTGTTTCAGATTCTCTTATTTACAGCAGTTAGGGGCAGTCGTGGCCTAATGGTTATAAAGGTTGCGGGATAATATAGGTGGGGCAGTGATTGAACAGATGAACAGCGTTCTCTTCTACCCTCGATACCCACGACTGAGGGGACAATTGCTGCCCAGATGTGTGTGTTCACTACTACTCACTGCTCCTAATGTGTGTGCACTATCTTGGAAGGGTGAAATGCAGAGGACAAATTAAGAGTATGGGTTACCATACTTGACCTTCTCGTCACTTTACAAATAAAAGGTACAACGCAATAACAATGGCAGCACTGGGACTGAGAAAAATGTTTATGGTAGACTGTACTACACAGCTTTGGACATATTGATAGTTGGTCACTATTATATAAAAAAAAAAATACAAATTGGGATATTAAACTTATTTTAGTAATATTTTATCTTATAAACCTGCTTGTTAAAAAATTAACCTTTAGTACTAGTCAAGAAAAAGTATATTGCGGCCTGGAATAAATGTAAAAATTCTTAAACTATTTTAAAAACTTGATATTTGTTTTAATAAATTGAACATTAATTATATTGTAGACATGTGCCGATAGGCTACGTAAAAATTATCATGCGCAATATTGTTATTGCAATTATTATTCGTGGCCACTTGAAAATACCGTGAATAATTCCTTATTACAAATTATTTCGATTTTTAGAATGCATTTTATGAATACTTTTCCATCAACGGCTTCAAATGTAACACTGGCTGTCTGCCTGACAACAGACATTTACATCGATAGTCTGGCGTTATAATTTATTTGCTTTTGGTGTACTGTGGAGTGGGTAAAACTGTTTTTAATGGCAGGCTAGCAGTAACCGTTGACTCGCGCTAGCCTAGCACTGGCGAACTATGCAACTGGAACGACTGGATGGAAATTTTTTAAATTTTCGAAAACTGTCTCCACTGATAAATAACTCTAAGGCTAACTTGGAAATGAGGCCCGATGTCCAAAATATATTCAGGGTACAGTAAGTGCATGAATTCGATGTGTTAAATTATTTATATGCGGCTCAAGAAGTTCGCAAAGATAAGATATTCCTTCCGCAGAAAATCTTTATCTTTCATACACTATCAGAAAAGGCAAGGGGATTTTGTCCGGCTAAAAACTCTTTCTCTACGATGTGCTCGTCTAACAATTTGCGCTGAGATGTCCACAGGATTTGAAAGAAAATGTAAAGCCATTGCAACAAACACTGGGAATTAGTTACGTCACCTATATGTTTCTTTGCTCACAGCTGATTGGTCAAACTTCAGTCTGAGATCTCGAATCCAGAACTTAACCTGCCCCGGAGCAGGTTAGCCGTGCAGCGTAAGATACCATGGCAACGAACACCGATTAAAGCCGAGCTACTTTCATAGTACCTAAAACCCAGGGTTGGCAGAAACTAAGCTGAAACATAGCTGGCTAGCCACCTAAACCGGCTTCATGGGCCCGTGATCTAACTTTTTCTTGGCTTTCTCTGCCACAACAATTGTGTTATACAAACACACAGTTACAGCAGCCAATGAAAATTTAATGTAAAATCTACAGGGACCAAGAGCCCAACTAAAGCAAACACTGATCACCACAATGGTGACACTTCAAATGAAACAAATATCTAAATATCTAATAATCTAAATATCTAAACTTCTGCTAATTCTCACTAAGATCATCTGACAGCAATAGTCAAAGTAATTCTGTCTAAATGAGACCATAAATGATGTTGAAAATATGTCCACAATGGCCACATTTGAACTAGTTTTTAACCTTGTACGAAGGTTCGATGAAAGTCTATCGGTTCAGTTAAGTCTGTATCAGTTACAGGGAAGCAATTCCATTGATTTGTTTGGACATTACTATTTCACATAGATTTTATCTGATTCAGTTGTGTTGTCACAACACAAGGAGCTTACATAGATTCAACAAATTCCATTAATGTTAATAAAAAATTATGTGCTTGTGTGGAACCACTGTCCATAATTAAATTGAGTAAGTTTAAAGAGTCATTCTTTTTGAGTGACAGGTTAAGTTAATTAAATGCAATACAATAGTGTTTTGGTGGTAAAAGAAATATATGTGTGTTACTTTAACAAAACATACTTGGGTAAAAATAACAGAGCCACAAAACCATTTTTTGAGTGTATTAAAGGAGCATGTGCTCTGCATGCAAGCACTGATGGATGCAAGACATGGGCTATGTTTGCAGTGTAACATTCTTGCTCATGTTCATGTCTCCTGCACTTCAAGAAATCTGTTAAATGATGTAGAACTTTATTCAGGAAATTCCTAATAAACTTTACTAAAGCAAGATGCATCTTTTAACCTGTTAAGCTGCAACCCCATTTTTGAAAAATCCCCAGATATAGCATACCCAAACTGAAACAGATACAGTTCATGAACCCTTTGTACTAAAAGCACAAGTAAGATCTCATTTGAAAGCTGACACCTGGAAGTTTATTGTAAATATAGAATTAATTATTGTCATAATGAAAAAAAATAGTTATAAATAACTTCAAAGTTTTGTAAAGTTATTATACATTTATTTTTATGAAACATCTTCATGAAAATAAAATTGAAGTTATCATTGTAGCAATCTATAAATGCACTGCAGCTAAAGCCACATGTCTAACCATGTTATATTTAAAATCTGAAGATGATAAGTCTAAAACTCTGTATTTAGTTCAATGTTTTTCAAGATCATGTCATATGACTTTATTTTGATTACTCTAAAATGCAAACTGGTGTTTATTGTCATCTTATAAGCATCTATTCAGTCTATTGCCTCTATTGTTTTGTGATGCAAAAACGAGCCCCATTCAGTCTCAGTCTCCCCTGCACATATTCACACCTCTCCAGTCTGGTTATTGCTCTAAATATGCTTTTCTTTTGTCTGCATTATAATCACTAACGACTAGCAATTCACACTGTTTCAATCGCTCATTTCTTTTATAAAAGTTCTCACTTCACAGTGAAACTGTATCAAATGCCCTTTTTGAAAAAAGAAACATTTCAGTAAGCATTCTTATTTAGAAAAAATCATAAAAATGACAGCGAAGTTAGGTAACGTTAGCAGCCTAGCAGGTGCACAGAGCTAGCTAGCATGTTAGCTTAGCACACCATCAATACACGACAATTTATGATATTAAAATCATGTTTTTACTCTAAACTTACTTTATAGTGCAAGTCGAGTGTTTTAAATAACTTTCTGTGATCTGATTTGGCTTCAGATAAAAAAATCTGATAGAAAATATATTATTTTATTGTATTCTGCACATTGTGAAAGTCTATATATCGATTAGCATTACATTATACATATAATCTATTATTATGAAAATACCTGACATGGCTCGAAGAACACAGGTAAATCAAATATCATTGCAATCATGTTTATTGTCTTCAAAACATCTTTATCTGCACTTTACAGCGATCTCTCTGATAGCTTTGTTGTGCCAGGACTTCCTGAATGTCACATGATTATGGCTCTTCTTCATGTGATCCATATATGGACTTTACTGAACAAACAGCGCCCTCAGACTGTCAGTATGAATTGAAAACACAGTACATCACAGTATACAGCGCTCATAATGATTACATCGACGCATTTGGGTATACATTCAATAAATATTATTCCTGTCTATAGAAATCTGATGTAAACCTATGAGAATCTATCAATATTTCTCCAAATCTGCACATGTTTGAGCTAAAAGCCCTGAGGGACGTTGTTTTGTCAAGCGCTGTCATGACGATCGCACGGGAGTTTTTTTCTGAATGAGAGCAGCTGACGCTCATAATTCATATTTAAGGTAACGACTCGTTTTTTAATTTCATAACTCCTGACACAAATTAAGACATAACTGTCACTATAAGTTTCTCAGAATACAATAGTGGTCAAATACTGAAACTTGAGTCTTATATCTTTTTAATTATGTATAGTTTGTCAAGTTAATAACATTAAATATGATAGTAACTTTGAACTATAAAAAAAAAAAAAAACGCTTCAGAGCGCCCACGCACTGGTGAAGCTTAACAGGTTGTAGAATGTAGAATGTAGAAAAAACAGATGCTTTATTCAAACAAACAGTTTAATAACTTTTTAATGTATCTAATTACAGTGAGTAACAAATCAAACGCAAATAAGCACGCAAAACAAAGGAACAGAGAAATAAGGTAGATGCACCATTGTTTGAAACATGCAAAACTAAAATGGGCGTTTACCAATCAGTGGCCAATTTCAAACTACAATAAATGTTTTTCAACCATTTTTCAACAGACTTGCTAAAATCATGAAGGCCCACCCCTAAACCAAGCCCCCAGTGGATTAGAGCAAATCGGGTAAAGCGGTTGAAAATGCCCACTAATTGAGAAACAGCCACTAGTGTTCTGCAGAGATACATCATGCCTGAATGATCTTGTGCTCATCAACTACAAATCACTGTTAGTTCAATGTCACTGTCTCCACCCATGTGTGCTGTTGTCTTTCATCAAAATGTCAATGCTGATCCAACACACTTTAAACATTGAAATGTCAATCTCAACCAAAATTTGACTCTTGTGTATAAGATTCTATACACGGCCTGGACCCTCCTTATTTATTGTTTTTTATTTGCAATCGCCCCGTAACTTCAGTAAAATCTACCAGAATAGCATCCATTTTTGATTGTAATATACCTTTCTGTCGTTCAAAATGTTTTTTTTTGTTGTTTTTTTCTACCCTGCCAGGGGACTGCAGATGTAAAATAGCCTATGGCTAACTCTGGTACAATGCATCAAATGGCAACATTTATGTTATAGATTGTACATGGTCCCTATAAATAAAATAAATAAAAAAATAAAAAATAAAAAAAACGATGGTTTGGATCAAAACTCAACATTGTATCAATGTCACCATGCTATCTGGGTTAGTCCCAGAGTCCCTGACTAAAATGCAAGTTTGAGCTGTTGTAATTGAAAGCAACTTGCACTGACTAATCTTAAAATATGTCAGTGTCATTGTTTTGTCTCAAGAGATGCACACCAGTGTTTTTTTAGGGCACGTTTATGGGTCATTCCTGGGATTCGGTAATATTTCAACTTGGATTTCTGTTTTTTTTAAACTACATATAAATAATTTTACCCCACATCATTAGGCACATATCAAACATCCAAAAAATCATATTTTCCCACCTCAGGCATTAAAGACATTCATTTCACTTTTTGTCAGATTTAAACATTTATTAAACTTTTATTCTCAACCCTAAAATGGACAAAATGGACTTGGTTTAAAAAGGATTTTACACAAAACTTGCTATAAAACAAACATGTAGCCTACCTACTGCTCATGTGTCCCTCATAACATTTTAATAACTACAAATGTAACATTTATGTAGTTTTCACATTTTTTTGGGACTGAAGTTAAAAATACACAAATTGTATGTCTGTGATCTCTTTATTTTTGTAATAAATATTTTAACTAAAACCACAATTGTATTGTGTTAGTCCTTAACATCTCAGGTGGTAATCAGCAAGAAATACTTTCATTTTCAATTGTCTTCCTATTTTTTCCCAAAATGTTAATGGACAAGGTTAAGAATAGTGTGATGGGGAGGGTTGTAGACTGTAACCGGTTTGAAGGGAGGCATTTTTTTCTTTCTCATATTGTGCCCTTCTTTCTGGATCAACATATCTGCATGCACAACAAAGTCTTTCTGCTACTGATGTGGCTGCCATTTCTGACATAGGATGCTCGTCAGTGTTTAAGTGGACACATTACATCAAATATTCTATTTATAACAAAATTATGAGTTGTCATGATTTTGGTAAACTATATCTTCACTGAAACCATGACTATTTTATATTTTTTTTAATGAAAAGTATCCATAAATTAAGTGAAAAACTCGACTCTGTCACAAGTTTTCAACCCCGAACCAATGAGAAATTTCCAGATATGTGACAGGGTCTGCTCCTCTAGTGTAGGAGAGTAGACCATTGGCAGCAATGAAATAAGTACATTGTATATAATTATGGATTAAAATAATAATTTTCCATATTAATTTTTATGTGAGGTTGAGTTGTTAAGCTTGACAGTACACACCCTTGACTATAATAGGCCTAAAAATATTACTAAAAAGTATGATACTGTTTACCATTTTATGCAACACTGTTAAAAAGACCTGAATGATGTCATTTCTGGTAAATTATGTCACATATGGCCGGGTGGAGTCTAAATTTTTAAAGGCGGAGAATAGTTGACGTGATGGGGTTGAGTTCAGATTGAGTTCAGAGGGACATCACTTTATAGTCTGTTTTTAGCATTTTTTAGAAAATATTTTTCACAAGAAAGTAACACAAATAAAATTTAAATAGGCCTACTTACAACATTGCAAAACATGTTTTGACACTGTGCACATTTTGTTAAGTATTTTCTAAGTAGGCCTACAAATTCAGTGAAGTAGGCTACCTCAGGGACATGACAAAATGCTTAGTGTACAATAGAAATAAGACATTATTTTATGAAAACAAAAATTATTTAAATGCAATAATTTTTTATTCATTATAATGGACATAGGCCTACCAAAGTAGGCCTACTGTGAAAAGCTTTTAATATTTCATTTTGGTGAACCACCACTTTAAAAAGTCTGGGGGACTGAAATATTACCGAATCCCAGGATTGACCATTATAAAAGCTACTTAAATGCCCTAGTTGAACTAAGGTCCAAATCCTGGCTTAATCTAAACCCTGTCTGTGAAACCGGGCCTTCATTTTTTTTTTACATAAACATCCCTTAAATATGCCATTATCTGACCGAGTTCTTCTGTGCTCTAAATCACTCAAATCATTTCGATAATCTCTGTTCAGTTTTTGCTAAATATTAACGTTAGTTGTTTTCATGCCTTTTGCGAGACACTGCAATTTTCAGTGACACTGTTGTAAACATAACTAAAACCTTACCGCCCGTAAAATATGTAACGTTAATAAAATCTTAGAGAAATGTGTCATTTTTATTATCATGATGACATGGATAGGAAATCGTCAACAAGGGGTATATGGTTGGATGTCCTGTGGTGCTCGTTGAGTGTGTCGCTGTCGCGCTCGCGCACACACACACAGATCCAGTTACACTGGTAAAATGGCGTCGGTGGCCATTTCAGCGGAGACTAAGAAGATTACAGATTTACGCGTTGTAGACCTGAAATCTGAACTCAAAAGACGAAATCTGGATATTACTGGGGTAAAAAATACACTCATCGCAAGACTGAAGCAGGTAATTTTAATTTAAATGTGTAAATTACGGTGACGTGTTGGCAAACGCTCGCGATCTAGCTTGATGGCTAGTGAGTTAGCATAACGCTAGCAATTTTTATTCCAAACATGTTTGTATTCCCAGCGTTTTTTAATGTCTTTACTAACAACACAAATGTAATGCCCGTATTTCGTTTGGGTGAAAACTTGAATTTGTGTGAAATATTTATTAGCATTTTTAGCAATGAATCTGTAAATTAAGGATGTATTAAGGAGGCTAAATTATATTAGCGAATGCTGCTGCACGCGCTCAGATCAGTTGCTTCAACTTTAAACAAATTCACCATCTCTATTTACAGTCTTTGTGTGAATTTATTTACAGTTGAAGTGTCAAATGTAATGTTGTGTGTAACAATATACATAAATATGTGTTACTGTAGATATAAATTAGTAAGGTTTGTGAGATGCAAAACAGCATAGCACCTGGTCGTTGTTTTATTATAGTTCATCGTGTAGAACTATTAGTTATGTGCAGTGTAACTTAGTCCAATTTTATTTAACCAAAAATTATGTATTTTGCTGCTCAAACCTTCTGCATGCCGTGTGTTTAAGACCCGGACCTTCATAATTCGCATTTTCACATCATTCTGCAACACAATTACAGTGTGATTAGAATGGTCGTTGACTAGAAATTCCCATTCTCAATGTTTGAAATTGAATGGTCTGGTATTTTTGTGTGCAGGCGATAGAGGATGAAGGTGGTGATCCAGACAGCATTGAGCTCACCATGTCAGCTGACACACCCACGAGAAAACATGGCAAATCTAAAGGTAAATCTTCACTATCTGAACTCAACTTCTTTAACTAACTTTAATAAGTTGATCAAATGGCTTTATTGCACATCCTCAGGAAAGAAGACAGACCTGGATGCTGATACCACCATGGAAGAGGAATCCTTGTCTAAGGTACGAAAAGTGTTGAAACTAATAAATTATTAATATATTGGTATGAATTTTGGGTACATTTTTATAAAAGCATTTATAATCTAAGATTAATGATTTAGCGTTTTGAACAAATCATTTGAGTCAAAGATTGTGACCAATTCATAAATAACTGCCTCATTCTTTAATGAATCGGCCGTTTGAATGAATGACTCAACTCACTCATTAAGACGTCACTTGCCGCCAGATACTGGCAGCTAAGTTTCATGTTTAAAAGTCAAATAATTTTTTACCCAACATAATATTTGTATATTCCAAAAATATTTTAAACATAAAAAAATAGAAAATAATAATATATCATAACATTATTTAATGCAGTTGTAACTTTTCAGTGTAAGTGATTTAATCTGATTGGTAATAGCCCGATAGTGTCTTAATATTCTAATTTAAATTATTGATAAAATTTAAGAATATGAAATGAAAGATGAAGCATACATTTGATAAGATTTGGAAAAATGCCTTTTAGAAAGGTAAAAAAAAAAAGCCCTCAGGGTAAATATCACAAATATGCAGATTTAACAGGATTGCATTGAGCACAGGGTTCCTGCGGGGTCTTAAAAAGTCTACAATTCAGACCTTTAAATTTAAGGTCTTAAAAACTGCCAGATTTTTATCTGAGGTCTTAAATTTCATTTAGTCTGGTCTAAAAAAGGTTTTACCCTCGTTCATTTCCAAAAACACTGGCCGCAGAAAGTTATTTTGGTGTGTTGTAGTTCTTTCTGGTAGGGCTGTCGCGGTGAAGTAATTTCCCTTGCGGTAATTTTGAGTGGCTCAGTAGCGCGATATGCGGTATTACCGCCATTTATTTATTTATATTTATTTGTTGCTATAAATACGTGTTATGACGTGGTCAGCATACACAAAAACAATGTAACCAATGTAACCGAAACTAAACAGCGTCTCTGCGCATTGAAAGACTGTCACTCAGCGCGCAGTTACATTGTTATGCCAACGGACTGTCTTTGAGTGAGTCATTACACCGTTCATTCAACGAAAATGTTCAAAAAAGCTAATTCCTTAAATGATAGATGTAATGAAACAAGGCGTTAATTATTATTTTTTAAAATTTGAGTTCCACTTTTCAAGGCTCAGGTGGCCAGCAATGCTTCACTTTTGGGCAAAGCTGAAGCAATGCTTCACTTAATAGAGACCAATGCGTGACTCGCTGCTTTCCCCCCACTGCTTCCTCGCGCTGTGTAATGCTGACCAGCGCTGACGCCATTCATGGTAAATAGCCTTACACGTTAAAAGGATGATACGACAAATATTTCGCTATCCTTGGAAACGGCAACCTTTTCACGAATATACAGGACTTGACTTCAAAGACAGACGCAGGTAATCGCACGCGCTCAGGCGATCTCATTCACTGTCTGTTTAGGCTTAAGTCCAAATCCACGAAGCCTCTGTACAAATCACCATGATAAACAGTCTTGTTATCATTATTAACTTATTTAACATTCAATACACATGGTACGAACTACGAAGGGTGGCCTTATGAAAAAAGAAAACGCGGTTGCTGCGGTTACTTGCATTCCTCTGCGGTTGGCCTGTCAGTAGCGCGGTATTGCAATATTGCGGTTATCGCGACAGCCCTACTTTCTGGGGGATTATTGGTGTTGGTACGTATGCGGTGATAAAACTACAAATCCCATGATAAATGCAATACCTGCCCGCAAAATACGTCTGCGTCTCCTCTGAGTTTTTTAAAGTTCGGCTACGTGTGGAAAATGGGTAAGTGTACTTTCAACGAGACATGGCTAGATCACAGCGATTTTCCGCTGTTGGTTACAAGCGGTACCCATCTCCAGGTACGAGGCTCGCTGTAGACTTTGCAAAAAAAAAATTAAACTAGGCACTCTGGGTGTGAAGGCGTTGGAGTCACACGCCAGAGCGGAGAAACGCAAGCTAGACGCAAAATGCCTTCAGCGGACTCGGCCAATTAGCCAGTTTTGTGCCTCACCCCTGCCGTCCCTACCGTCGGCCTTTCTCAATGCCTGGTCCCTCCGATCTCCAGCGCAATATCATCGCAGCTCCGTCGAACGACCTTCAGGGTACTTTTGGATCGACTGACACGTCGAAAGCCGATGTACTGCTTTGGATACTACACACGGTGACTAAACACCACTCATTTAACAGCAACAGTGAGATTAGCGATCTCTTCCAAGTGATGTTCCATGATTCAGTAATAAGTATCCAATGAAAAAACTACTCAAGTAGTTAGTTACTAGTTATTTCGGGTTATATGTATATAACATGATATTTAGATATTTTTATTATCATAATTAGGCTATCTTTGCAACAAAAACAGAAGAGACAAGCATTATTCCTGCCATCTGTAGCCCGAAAAAAACATTGCCTGTCCTTTGGTTTGTATAATAGTAACTTATACAACTACATTTGGATTATTAGAGAATGTCGAAATAAAGTGACTTTGCAGAGTTTTGCATTCAAGGGCATGTAAAGGGAACCATTGACAAAGAGAAGAAAGAGTTAAAACTCTTCACATGTGCTCGCGCTCATGACCGCTACTGAACATCTGAACACAAACAACGATCAAATGCTCATCAACAGATCATCTTCTGTCTGTTCTCCAAAATGTAATCGGATGTATATTTCTGCAAGCATGGCAAAGGCATTTTTCAAGTCGAGTTCGCACCCCACTGCGCAATACACACATTACCGCGGGATGGTGGGTGTTCATTTCATAAACTGTCGTCAATGGTAGCTTTTTTAATGTAGCTTATTAATGTATATGTCCAAAAAACGGATAAAGTCATACATTGTAGTGCTATCGTGGTGTAATTATCTGTTTGGTTGTAAAATGTATTACCTGAGTGTAGAGCTGGGCGATATAACGATAATTATCGCGATATTATTTTTCTCGATAAAACGATATCAAGAGTTCGATAAATGTTCGATAATGTTTATGCGCCAAAAGCGGAACGAAACTGAATATGCCGCTGTTCGCGCATAACTATTCTCCTCTATTGGTTCTTTATTTTTTTTAAACAGCAGACTTAATATTTATCCGTCTCTGGTCATGATTTGGAGACGATGAGCATGAACCGTTTTGCCGTGCTGCTTATATTGATCACGCTGTAAAACCCCGCGCCCAAATCGTCCATGGATGAGAGTCTGAAACAAGCACTGGTGCGACGTTGTACTGGTGAGTGAAATGAGAATTTTTTAATAACGGAACACTCATTTATATTCACTTTATTCAACAGGAAGAACAGCTCGTTCCGTGCGTCATACGTCATTACGCTATTTCAACGTCATTGCACATGCGCAGTCCTTTTAGTTTTGGTTTTCAATCCGATCAAATGTTTACATGTTCTCTCGATCGGATTACAAAAGGAGTAAACCACCCCTTTCAATCCGATCGAAATTTCAATCGGATCGAGCTCAATCGGATCGATTAAGGTGTTTACATGAAGGTTTTTTAGTCCGATTGAGCCGTCAATCCGATTATAAGTGTCCATGTAAACGCAGCTAGTGATTTAAACCAGTTTAAAGGCAGATGAAACAGCTCTGACAAACAGGAGAGACACTGTGTGCAACGATACAATCAGAATCTGAATTGAAATCCATTTACCATGGATTTACTGTAACGTTAGCCTAGTAATATTAACTGCACCATGAAATGTGGGATATACATATTGAATTGTATGATATTATTAATGTAGACAATGTATTAAATGACTAATGGAATATAGTTACAGTATTTAATAATGTATTTAGGCTACCGTTTTTTACCGGAAGACGAAGGCTTCAGCGAGGTGCTTGAGGTCGCTGAGCCCCGCTATGAATGAATGCCCCGTTAAGTCATTAAAAAGATATAAGACTCAAGTTTCAGTATTTGACCACTATTGTATTCTGAGAAACTTATAGTGACAGTTATGTCTTAATTTGTGTCAGGAGTTATGTAATAAAAAAATTAGTCGATACCTTTAATATGAATTATGAGCGTCAGCCGCTCCCATTCAGAAAAAAACCTCCTGTGCTGT
This sequence comes from Rhinichthys klamathensis goyatoka, assembly GCF_029890125.1. Lineage (NCBI taxonomy): Eukaryota > Metazoa > Chordata > Actinopteri > Cypriniformes > Leuciscidae > Rhinichthys > Rhinichthys klamathensis. Next base: position 164,554 of record NW_026606892.1, on the reverse strand, counting down.
CGTCATGACAGCGCTTGACTATGGAAGCAAATAAGAGACATAACTATTTGAAATTTAACAGCCACTGAATACTTAGTTTTGAAATATTTTATTTTGAAAAACATTTATCTGAATTTATTTCCTCTGAATTCACCCCATTGAAATTATTTTACTTTGGAAACCATGTATCTGAATTGATTTGTTTATTTGTTTTGATTAAAAACCTGAATATCGATTTTAATATTTTTCAATGCTCACAAATTCAGATACAAAAAAAAAAATCAACTTACAGAATTTCAGATAAAATAGATTCAGGTTGATCAAATTAGACTGCTTAAATTCAGATCTCAAATTCAACTGCTCAAATTCAGATCTCAAATTCGACTGCTCAAATTCAGATCTCAAATTCGACTGCTCAAATTTTTCTGTCTTTGGTTATATGTTATTATAAGGAGGCAGCCTCTCGCAATGCAAAGTCAATGGAGACGGTTGGATTTTTTCGCCCCGCTTTGGGCGTGGCTTAAATACGCTCTGTCTCTACACAGGCTCAGCTGTTTTTCCTATCATGGGTAGCCCGGATGTTACCATGTGAATATTTAACTTGAATTTTTCGATCTGAATTTGAGCAGTCGAATTTGAGATCTGAATTTGAGATCTGAATTTAAGCAGTCGAATTTGATCAACCTGAATCTATTTTATCTGAAATTCTGTAAGTTGATTTTTTTTTTATCTGAATTTGTGAGCATTGAAAAATATTAAAATCGAAATTCAAGTTTTTAAACAAAACAAATAAACAAATAAATTCAGATACATGGTTTCCAAAGTAAAATAATTTCAATGGGGTGAATTCAGAGCAAATAAATTCAGATTAAGGTTTTTCAAAATAAAATATTTCAAAACTTAAGTATTCAGTGGCTGTTAAATTTCAAATAGTTATGTCTCTTATTTGCTTCCATACTTGACAAAACAACGTCCCTTGAGCTTTTAGCTCAAAAATGTGCAGATTTGGAGAAATATTGATAGATTCTCATAGGTTTACATCAGATTTCTATAGACAGGAATAATATTTATTGAATTTATGCCCAAATGAGTCGATGTAATCATTGAGCGCTGGATACTCTGATGTACTGTGTTTTCAATCCATACCAGCAGCCTGAGGGCGCCCTATGCACAGTATAGTCCATATATGGAGCACATTAAGAAGAGCCATAATCATGTGACATTCCAGGAAGTCCCTGACACAAACAAAGCTTTCAGAGATCGCTGTAACATGCAGATAAAGAAGTTTTGAAGACAATAAACATGATTGAAATGATATTTGATTTACCTGTGTTCTTCGAGATATTGTACAACAGTTCAAAACTTTAAAGTACGGTAGTAGGCCTTAAATGGCCAATGTTCACAGAATACAGGGACTTGGTCTCAAATGAGTTAGATGTTTATTGAGAATACTCAGGGTTTGCTTATTCACAGTGATTTCAGGACACACTTGTATCCTTTATAAAAAATTATTTTTATATAAATATTTATTTTTTCTTCTGAAAATCTGATGACATATTTTGCACACAGGTAAAGGTGCCCAATATCAGTCATTTCTGAAAATAAATAATAAAAAAAAGTGTTTTCTATACAGAGATATCGGCCATAACAGCAATATTAATATCGGTATCGGCCACGATTTTCACATTGGTGCATCACTAAAAAATACTCAGGTAAATGTAACGAAGTAAATGTACTTCGTTACTACCCACATCTGTGGGCAAGTGATGTAACTGGTGAATTAGAGAGGGCAAAAGTGAGTGGGTCTTGTCCCACCCACATACATTGGTTTCCGACGCCCATGGGAAAATTAGAATGTTATGTTTTTAGTGATATAATAGTTTTCAATGTTTTGGCAGATGGCCATCTAATGAACTGATATACATAATATACTGATATACTTTTTTGTTTGTTTGTCTTATTAGTTATTGATTAGTAAGTATCAATGAACAATTTCCCCAAATTCTTTAGAACTTTCTAAAATTCTTATATCAGTTTTTGTTTTATTTTCAGGAGACTGAGGAAGAGGAATCCGAAAAAGGTATGTCTGGTCACTCATTAGGGTGGAGATGTAACTCTTGTTTTTCAGGTTTCAGAAGGTTGGACTTCTCTTGCTTCCTTTTTCTTTTGCTGTTTTTCAATCTCAACGTTCTAGCCGTGGGTCTTGCAACAATTCAGACATTAAAACGTTCCATCTGGACCATGTGCTGCATCAAAGGACAGATAACGCTTCACCATTTGTGTTAACATCAGTGAAACTCCTAATCTCATCATCTAATTTGTTCAAGAGCACATTACCCTGCCACCACATTTCATCAGCAAGAGGAAGCCTTTCACCCACTCAGAGAGTTTCCTCTGTTCAGAACACCACCAAAGGTTCAGCAGGATGCCTCTTTCTTTCTGTTGAGTCTGGACTACCTCCTGAAATGGAGACGGCAACAGGCTGAGTGCCTTTGACTGGTCAGAACATATGTTAACCTCGTTCACCAAAGTCTTGACACTTCTTTCTGACTGCAATATAGCCCACATGGCTTAAGGGGACATCAACATCACTGCTTGTGCTTTGAACTCAAGACTGGACATAGCTCAGTGGACACCCATTTTTAGCCGTGTTACTGGACAGAATGCTGTGAACAAGGCCAGATTTCTCTAACGGATCAGAGAAGATTTGCCACCCTGTTTTTGATTCGCCTTCATCAGCTGTAAACTGAGATGGACAGTCAGCGGAAACGTTTGAAAGAAGACCCTCGATGTGACCACAAGAAGCTTCGTGACATCTGGCAGGAGGACTTGCGTTATGGTATAGATATGCAATTCCACTCTGACTGAATGCATGTCTGTAAAGCAGAGAAGTGTCAACATCACCCAGTTGTGGAACCTTCAAAATGTGGACCAAGATAGATTGTCATTGGCGCTTATATTCAACGTTGCGAGAAGATTGTTCAACCTCTTCGTTGTTCTCTAAGGAATGTGTTTTATGTATAGCTGTGGTTTCCCCACCCTCGATGACCACTAACACTAAACTTGCTCTTTGTTGTACTTTCTAGGTCACGTAGCACAGAGATTTGAATGTTAAACAATGTGTTTTTTGCCATGTTTTATGCTTGTTAAATCCCTCAGATGTAACTGATACTGATGATGCTACTCGTGACAATTCTAAAACCTTCTCCTGTGAAGACGGCCTTGGAGAGCCTGAGGCTGAGGCAGGAGTGGAGCCTGATCTTGAGGCTGAAGCAGATGTGGAACCTGAGCCCGATCCTGATGTGGAGATTGAGGCCGAGAGAGAAGCTGAGCCTGAAGTCCCAGCGATGGAGGCCATGGAGAGCGAACCTGCTCCTGAACCCGTAAAAGAAGTTGAGGATGACAATATATCTGTCACCATCCAGGCCGAAGATGCCATCACACTGGATGTGGATGGCGACGACCTCCTGGAAACAGGTAAACATGTGAAACTTCCAGATTCTGAGGCAGACAAGGGCTGCGAAGAGCCTGAGACCACTGCTGAGATGAGGCAGGAGACAGATTCATTGACTGAAGCGATAGATGGCCGCAAGGATGGTAAGAGAGATGATGGGCTGAAGTCTGACGCCGCCAAGAAAGACAACAGAGAGGCCTCGAAGAAAGGAGAAACGGGAGACAAGGAAAAGGATTCTGGGAAGAAAGGCCCCTCTTCAACTGGGGCGACAGGTCAAGCAAAGAGGTTTGTCTTTCTATGTCAGTTCTTTAAGATACTACTACCAAGTTCCAGCTCAATAAGAACTCAGCATTGTGGGTAGCCGCAAGAATTTTTTCATAACAAGTTGTTCATTGTACCTAATCCCTGCCTTTGGTTTGCTCTTTTGGTTTGGTTTGCCATTTTTTCGAGTTTGGTAATTGGAATTAAACGAGGAGCAGAAAACACGTCTGTTACGCACACATTTCCAGCACTTGCTTTTCCAGTCCCTACTTATGGGTTAAAAAAAAGAGCAATAGTTCCAGTGATGTCAGAGGGGTTTGTCAGTCCAGTGAAGTGATTCTCTCTGAAGTTGAACACCCTCCTGAGGATGTCATTGGTCAAGGGAATAAATTGGCAGAAAACCTGACCCACCTTGCTCCTGTGGAAAAGCAAGAGAAAGAAGCCTTATTGGAGTTTTGTCCGAGTGCAAGACTTGCCTATGGGGATTTTTTTGTTCTTTTCCTTTTTCTGTAATGCACCAAACATTTGTATAACCTTTGTTGTTCATTTGGAGATGTACCTCGGTGCCCACAGTCGTCTCTCATGCTTTGGTACTCATTTAAGTATTTTTCTCTTCTTGTTGCTGTCATAATATTCACATTTTAGCTCTTCAAAGGACAGAGATGGAAAGACTACGAAAGATGATAAAGGTATGACTTTATTTCCTAAATATTTTTGCATTTTGGAATTTCAGCCTTATATTCAAATTATGTATACAACAGCTGGCCTATATGATAAAACATCAGTATTAGCCTGTTCTGTTTTTGAGGATCAGTACAAATCTGCCTGATACAATTTGAAGTTTAATTATTGGGAAAGTTAAGCTGCTCTGATGCTCAAGTTGTCATTAAAGTAGCGGCATGTCTTGTTCTGTCTTCAGGAAGTGGCAGCAGCAGCACCAGCTCTACTCGCAATCTGTGGGTGAGCGGCCTGTCGTCCAATACCAAAGCAGCTGATCTTAAGAACCTCTTTGGCAAATATGGAAAGGTAACGGCTCTTTGTATGTTATACATTAGCACCAGCTTCAAATTAACGTGCTTGTGATGTTGTGAGGGGTTGTAAAAAACTAATTTTTTAAATTTACAATTTTTTTTTTTAACATTGTTTCAAAATAGGTTTTTAGTGCCAAAGTGGTCACCAATGCTCGTAGCCCAGGAGCCAAATGTTATGGACTAGTTACCATGTCATCCAGTGCAGAAGTGGCCAGGTGCATCTCTCACCTGGACCGCACAGAACTCCATGGACAACAGATATGTGTGGATAGGGTAAGAACTTCACCACTGTGGGATACTCAACTTACTTAAGGGATTTCAAAGGATTTACATTACTGCAGTCAAACATCATCAATTGTGTTTGCTTTTGTGAAAAAACAAGGGGTATTTCATACTTAATCTCTGATCTCGTGGTATCATCCTCATAGGTAAAAACTGACCCGTTCAAAAAGGACTTCTCAAAGAAAGAGGGAGAAGAGAAGACAAGTTCCAGTAAAATTTCTGGAGAAAAGCGCACTCTAACTGGAGCAAAAACCTCCAACAAGTAAGAGTTTATGCAATTTGAATCTCTTTCCATTCTATTAAGGGGAGGAGTGTTTCATTGGTTATACACTGGTTATACTTTCCTTCCTTGTTTTAATAGGACTCCAGTTTCATCTAAGAAGGAGGAGAAGAAATCAGACAAACCCTCTGAGAAGGACAGCAAAGAAGCAAAAAAACAGGACCCCAAAGGCAACAAATCTGATGCACCATCTTTCAATTCAGGAGCCGACGTAGCAAAGAAAGATGATAAGAAACATGGACGTATGTTATAGTTTGGTTATATTCACTTACTGAGAAAGTTTAAGAACTTAAAAAGACTTTCTAGTTGTGTTTTAAATATCTGTATCCATCCCTTCCTATCCACAGGAAAGAGTCCAGGTAATATGGTTCTCGACCATATTAAAGGAGAGCAACACTTCAATAAATCTCGACCTCCTTTCAGAAGGGGTGGAAGGTTTGAGAAGGTACTGCAGACATCCTCCGTATGAACTGTATTATCATGAAAGAGGTAGAAGTTATCTGATTGTGTATTTCTTTGCAGCCTGGTCCACCCAACATGATGAACCGACGTCCCAGATGGTTCATACCACCTGAGGAGGTTGGTCAACTCCTTTATTCTGAGACGACATAACCAACGTAAACACGATCTGAATTATTAAGACTAAATACACTCTAGTATTTTCTTTTGAGAGTATTTTGTTCATACTTGCAGATGGAGATGATGAAGAAAGGACGGCCCATGCTTAACAAAGGTGGAAACAAAGACATCCTGCCATTTGAGAAGATGAAGGAACAGCGCATGCGTGAGCGCATGGTCAGGGTGGAACGCGTTCGCAGGGCTATGGAACTGCGTAGGTAGGTGTGCGTTCTTTTACGTTCACACACAAAACAGTAAAGTGCTTGAGCTGCAGTCTGTAATGCTGTTTTGGTGTGATATCCAGACGGCGCGAGGTAGCAGAGCGAGAGCGCCGGGAAAGGGAGCGTATCCGCATTATGCGCGAGCGTGAAGAAAGGGAGAACCTAATGAGAGAGCGCCAACGACTGGAGGTGGAAAGACAGAAACTCGAACGCGAGCGCATGGAGAGAGAGAGACTAGAACGGGAGCGGATCCGTATAGAGCAGGTACAACCACGAAATACTTGCCCGTGGAAACTCAAAGCAGAGATTCTGTCTTTACGTTGATGTTCCAAAAACGTATGTGTGTGCAGGAGCGACGCAAGGAAGCAGAGCGTTTGGCTCGTGAACGTGAGGAACTGAGACGGCAGCAGGAGCAGTTGCGTTTCGAGCAGGAGAAACGAAACAACTTAAAGAGGGGACGTGATGTTGACCAGAGGTGTGCAAACAATACTGTTGGATATTAATTCTTGGGGTCCAGTGATCTCTGGTTCAATATGGTTAAGTTTTTCCATCTCTGTATGTGCAGGAGGGAAGACCCATACTGGAATAGTGGTAAAAAGATGCAAACGCAGCCAGAGGGCCGGATCGGTCAAGCTGGAGACTACAATAGCCGACAACAGAATCGTTTTAATGATTTCAACCCCAGAGACCGGAACCGATACCCACAGACATCAGCCGGGCAATCCAACAACTTTGATAGGTAAGCAATCACAAAAACAAAAGTAGGAAGAAGAGACTGATTTTCCACAGACACTTTCATTCCAATGAGTAAACCTACCAAATTTCCGGATTGCCTCAAGTTGCGAATGAACGGCAACCGTTGAATATTTTTTTTTTTTCTTGGCAGACGCAACCGCTTTGACAATGAACCTGATTCAAAGAAAAATCGCCCTGCTCCGCGCAGAGAAAGTTCAGGGTTCGACCGCTATCCAAAAGACTTCGAAACCGTGCGAAGAGCAGAGCCTCCACCTCGCACAGAGCTGCGAGACAGCGATCGTCGAGAGATCCGTGACCGTGATGAGCGTAGGCAGGTGTCCATGCCTGATCGACCAGCTGGAGGCAGAGCGCCACCTCCTGCCATTGCTCACTCTCGCACCCCCAGAGACGGCAGCCACGCTGGCTGGAAGACTGATGGGGGAATGAATACGAAGCAAGGAGATGTCAGGTACAGATGAGCTTCTGTTTGTGCTCCCTATGCTCTATGGTTGGGAATTGAAATTTGGTTCTTATTCAGTACCTATTCAGTAATCGAATGATTTTCACGACAAATGGTTACATTACCTGTTCTTCTGCTTTGTTCCATCAATGTGGACAAAACAGTACTAATTTTTTTTTTATTAAGGGGAGATATTTACAATTGATTACTATTGATTATTTGGTAACACTTTACAGTAAGGTTTCATTAGTTAACATGAACTAAGAATGAACAATACTTCTACACCATTTATTAATCTTAATTTCAACATTTATTAATACATTCTTAACACCAAAAGTTGTATTTGTTAACTTTAGGTAATGCACTGTTAACAAACAATGAACAACAGTATTTATTTTTAACTAAGATTGACAAATGTATTGATCATGTAATAATTAACATGGACTAACAATGAACTAATGTTAACAAATGAGACCTTTTTGTAAAAGTGTTACCGATTATTTTGACCATTTATAATGAAAATTATAAATCGCATGAAATCACAATATCTCATCCATTTACCTCCAACATATTTTTTGTCAATAAGACGAACAATTATTTCTGTTACTTTTAAAAACACATTATTGTTATCAAATACAGAAGTAGCTGTAAATGATGCACACAATGTCAGGAAAGAATCATCCCTTTGCTAGAATACATTTTAAATGCACTATGGGGCATTTTTGCCCTTACATAAAAAAAAAAAGATTTTTGTTCCTTTGATTGGCATGAAGAAAAAAAAAAACAAATATATAGCCACCAGCCTCATTTATAGAAGCACGTAATAGTGGATTTAATCCTAAATTTCATCTCGGGGCGGCAGTGGCTCAGCGGGTCATGCAGGTTGTCTACAAACCGGAAGGTTGGTGGTTCCATCCCCAATTCCACCTGACCAAGTGTCGAGGTGTCCATGAGCAGGACACCTAACCCCAGATACTCCCGACGAGCTGGATGGTGCCTTGCATGGCTGACTCCGCCGTCGGTGTATGAATGAGTGAGTGAATGGGTGAATGTGAGGCAATATGTAAAGCGCTTTGGTGGCCATGGGTCTGTTGAAAGCGCTATATAAATGCAGTCCGTTTACCATTTACCATATCTGGCATCAAATGTGAGGAACAAATCGATATTTAAGGCGAGACACTACAGGTGAATAGGGTAATTTTTTTTTTAACTAGCAGATATCACCACGAAACTTTCCCAGTTGATTACCTACATTAAGATGAGAAAAAAATGTATTACAAGTTTTCTGTAATTTAATGTTTAAATATGCAAATTAGGCATTATCTAATTAAATACTCGCTAATTTGCATATATATATATATATATATATATATATATAAAAAAAATATGAAATCTGAGTATTGGATAAAGCCAGGTTCAAAATTCTTTTTTCATTGTGTTCACATATTAGGCCCTGTTTACACGAAAACGATTCCGGGTGAAAACGTAATAATATTTTATCGGATGTGCCTTTCGTTTACACGGCGACGGCGTTTTTGGGGCTTAAAAAAGCAAAAAAGTGAAACCACCCTCCAAAGTGGAAATCTTAAAAACGCTCCACCGTCGCGTTTCCGTCTAAACGGGTAAAAACGCAAATCTGCTCATGGCGGCTCTCGTCGCGTACGCATTTACGTCACAGGCATGAACCAGTACAGGAAAATAACAACCAACATGTCGGATTATTTCCATACGTCGGACCTTCAAGTTGCCCTAGCAGCTCTGATAAACGTCCAAGAGTCTTCAATTTCGCGCTACTAGGGAGAGAAGTAGAAGGAAGGTTGTACGCAGGCGCACGGACTTGTTGTTGTTGTGTGGCAGTGCTTCACATTGCCACCTAGCCGCCTGGAGTGCATACTACATCGCATTTCTAACACTTTTGCGTCTCCATATGCACGCAGATTTCCCCCCCATAACGCTCGTCTAAACGCAGAATAAAAAGTGAAAACGAAACGCCACTTTTGCGTTTTCTCTTCAGATCGTTTCCGTGTAAACATGGCCTTAGATGGGGGGGAAAAAATTACAGAGGGATTTATGGATATCTACTTTTGTTATCCTGTAAATCAGAATATACTGTCAATAGCCTTAAATGATTTTCACCATGTTTTTTGGAATAAAATGTTATATAAATCAGGCTAGGAATAATATATTTACAAATCCCTCTGTAAATGTCTTCATAATATAACTAGGTACAAGACTGTAAAGTTTGGTGTATATAGGTGCTACTGCAGTGGAGATTTTGGACTTGGAGTATGAGAGAAAAGTCATTTTGAGAAAACAGGCTTTAAAGTCCCCATGAATTCAAAATTGACCATACTTACTTTGTTTGCCTAAATTGATCGTTTTGTGGTGAACAATTCATCCATGCAAGTCAATCCACACAAAAATTTTTTTTGGCTTCGTAATCTTTAATCAAAATCTGAAATTTCCCCTCCCCTCTGCGTTGGAGGACCTTGCCTGATGACGTAGGTTTCACGGTTTGGGCGTCTTCTTAACATCCGTAATCACGCCCCTCCAACTGACAGTAGACAGGCTGAATGAAAACACCTACTTTTCTAGATCCAATCAGGTGCTAGTTGGGAAAAAAGCCACGCCCACCATTTTGCCTCATTAGTATTCCGTTTCTCTCGGAAATACGTCGCAACACTGGAGAAAAGTCGTTTGCAACTTCCGGTTCACGGGGACTTTAAAGATGTAACATCAGCCAATGAGATTGCGCATTTAGAGTTAAACCCCCCCTTTTACTTTCACGATTGGTTGCTGATAAAAAGGAAATGACCATATTTGGATCCGACAGCATTGTACAGGAGAGAGAGAGCTTTCTAACGGTGCAGACAGCGATCGCGGAGCAGCATGATGATTTAGAACGCCAACTTTTGATGAATTTATGAGAAATCTACAGACGCAAACAGACAAAGTGTAGTAAAATAAAGACCTAAATGTGTATTTATGACTTTTTTTCACCACAAATGTGAAAGAAGACATGTTATTGAAGACAAATATCCCAAAATATCAAAATTGACCAGTAAAAAAAAAAAAAACTATGTTTTTGCCTGCCGTGTCTCGCCTTAAAGGCAGAAACATGAAAAAGTCCTATTGCTTACGCCAACTGAAGAACATGCGTTCAAACTCCGCTCGTATACCAGTAATTATAATAATCCAACATCGATTAAGGAAAATCTTTTGTGCATATGGATGACTTGTACATAATTCATAGGAACATTTCAGAAACTGTTGTATGAACATTTAGGATCATATTAATGGTCCTATAAATGAGGCCCAATGTCTTTCATTAAAAACAACAACTCTCAAATCAGTCTTGAACTCACAAGATATCAAATATCTCACTGAATAAACACGATCACAGACTGATATTTCTGGCTTGGCGTTCATTGAGCTGCTGGTAACCAGTGATTGCTGCTTACTATTACAGAGCCGTGCGAATGCGTCCAGAACGTCCTGGCAGAGAAGGTCCTGGTCCTGCCATAAGAGGGGTGTCCACAGCCAGCCGTGGCAGAACCAGCTTCAACAGTCGAGACGGAGGCAGACCTGTGGTTATGGGAGAGCAGGTGAAGTGCATGCCTCTGACACTTAGATTTGCAGGCCTCCAGCAAAAGGATGACTAAATAACCTCCATTTTACTACAGCAGCACTTTGGCAGTGGCAGGCAGGTGGTGGTGGAGCGGCATGGACGCGATCAGGGCCCCAGGAAAGACTGGCACGGGGCAGCAGGATCACAAAGCGGAGGATTCACAGATAACCGTCGAATGGGGGACAATAGGCCTGGCATGATGGCACCACACTCCAGGTTTGTTTTGATCTAGAGTGCATATTTCAATCTGTTGTCTTTTCTATTTATACCAGATCTAGCCAGCTTATTTTGAATTAACAACAGGTGAAGAAGAATGTTGACACTGCATGCATACTGATTGTGTTTCTTTCTGCAGTCATTCCTCCACCGGTATCAACAGAATTGTGCAGATCACAAATGTTCCCATGGCCGGTGGCAGCGGAGGATTCAAGCCCTTTAAAGGAAGGTTCTAGCATCCGACTCTTCACAGCAAATAAATATAAATACTTTTTTTGTTCCCTTTTTTTATTTTGAACTTCTGATGTTTTTAATTGGCTTAATTTATAGCCGCGAGATTATTGTAAAGATCCACATTGATTTAGTTTTTTGTAAAAGGCTTTACATGTAGGTTTTTCTTTCCTGAACTGTACTCTGGTGATCTGTAAACAACCTTTGTGCACATACATGTTTTCCTGACATACTATACTGTAGGTGCTTATTTCTTAACGTGTTTGTTTAGATGACCATAACTTCCTGTTCCAGACTCTCTCATTTGCTTTGGGCAGACTACTGTGTGTAGCACTGGACACATCTGTAATTCCGTTAACATTTCAATGTGATCCTTTTTTTTGGTTAATGATTATTCAAGTTCATATTAAATTATATGGATTATGACGTTTTGTGCAGTTTGATTCTGTAAGTGTGCAGCCATACTTGCCTCAGTTGAGTCTGTGGAAGGAAGACTTGAGCAAATCTGAAGTGGAAGACTGTAAATGACAATCGGAAGAATCACACAGACTCACTGACCAGATTTCCTTTAATCAGATGTATTGTCCCTCATCTAAGGCATTTGTTACAGAAAAATTGTCCATCTACTTTTAGACACTGTTGGGCTACATAAATGTTTTTGGTCTTTAATGAACCTTACCCACAACTGGGAAGGTTGACCCTTGTAATATCCACATTTTCTTTTGTCCTTTTTCTTTTTGCTAAGTTAAAATCTTTTGTGTAAATATACGTATAAACACGTATAAAGGATATAAAATAGAAATTGTAATGGGACTGTTCCTTAAAATGATTTAGGAGTACATGTTGTATTCAGCTGTTAAACATGCATCACAACTGCCTTTCCATTATGGACTGACCCAGTAAAATTGAAACTTCAAGACAAATGCACCAAGAGAATCCTTTCCAGTTCCCATCATTTGCAGAAAGCATGTAATGTGTGGCATTTCAGTGTCAGTGAAGTTCAGAAAATAATCATCCTCCCTGGTCATTAGTAATGCCCTGTTTCAACTCAATCAGTAGCCCTCTCTTCAATTGCAGATTTCTTTTCCATATCCCTAGATGGAACTAAGATATGAAACATCAAATTATATTCATGAGAAGTCTTGCAAACCCTTGCTATCTGGAAACGGGGCAAGGAAAATAAAATCTAAGTGGCAGCATTTAGAGTGGAACTGAACCATTAGCAAGATCCTTATGTTCAGTCCTTAATATAGCTCCATAAATATAAGCCTTATTGCAAAACATGGTATTTACTGGGTGTTATGAAACAGGTTCAGCTGTAACCACACAAAATCTGGTGATTGTGTATAAAAAGAGGTATATTTCTCATCTAGTGCATTCAATGTAACAGTGCATAAATAACTAAAATGGTCTATGACCTATAACGGTGTTTCAAAGGGTGCTGCACACCAATGGCCAACTTAGCAGACAAGGCCTTGGAATATTTACTGATATTATTTGGGGGTCAAAAATAGATTTAGCTAAACATATTAGACAGTTTCAAGCCATTTTCCATCTATTTTCTATTTGAAATGAGCTCATTTTTAATTTATAGAGCTTACACCCACAAACTCCACCACTCATCCCCCCTCTATAAATATGACATTTGAGTATTTATCCCACTAACATCTTGTGACATTTCACACATCTGCAATTAGCAAGATCATTTTAGAAGCAAATGGTTAAAGCTGAAGCACATTACAAATGAATAAAGTTATTGGCAAACAATACAAACGACATAAGCTAATGCACAGTGGGTACATATAATATGTGCTAGAGAAGTCTGTTGCACGTTGTCCTTAATCACTCCTTTATCAGACACGCCACTGATCAAAAGCACCCTGGAATGTCCATATTTAACCTGACCTGCAAGTATAACAGTTGAGTAAGTATTTGACTTTCACAAATGAACTGGATCAGAACTGAGCGTCAGCTTATAATAATGATAAAGTTTGTTGTCGGTTAAAATGGATGACTTACCAGTTACAGATATATAATATCTCATTTCATCCCAATAACCTAAGTACAAACCTTTTAAGACAATTCTCTCCCAAATCTATCGTAACTAGCTTGCGCTTTCCTACCGAATGACACCAGTCGCAGAGATGACAGAAGTTTGCTGACATTTATGAATTTAAATATAGTTCTTGAAATGTGAAATGATACCGTTGAATGCCATTACCTTCTGGGGGAACAATAAAAACATAAAAAAAAACAGATTAACACAGACTGTGTTGTGCACTTTCTGGCTAAACACAATATTAGTATGCCAGCTAATTCACCTCGGGTAACAACAACTTCAAAAATAGTCATGGTTTGTCTTAAAAGCCCAATTCCTCGAGTTGAAATGGTAGTTACAGCTATACGTTTTAAAGGGCCGTTCATACCAGGGACGATAACTATAACAATACAGTTTTAACAAGTGTTCTGATTCTATGAGAATAGGGAAGTCCACACTACAGCTATAATGACACAGAGGAACGATATCGCTGGAATCACTTTCAGAACGATTACGTTTTCCAGCTGATGAATAAAAAATAAATTAAATAAATGTAACAGCTAATCAGAATGCACTCGGCTTTAAATCCGCTAATGTAGTTATCGTTATAGTATCATTCTTGGTGTGAAATGACCTCAACAAAGGGGACTATTTCAAATCAAACCCCGTGTCGTACATTAGTTTGAATCTATATCCGTTACCAAGCAAGCTAAAACACCTCAAACTGTTTGCAAGACACTCATGGATATGTTCCTTCTGTGAAGGCCTGTGCGGTTTTCTGTCTATGGTAAGCTCTACAGATTGTCTCAGTCTTGTACCTATTTGTGTCAGTATAAAAGATCCTGTAAATATTGTAAGGCTTTTTATATACAGAGAGTATTGGCCGCTGAGGGACCAAACGTCAAAGGAACAGCTCCAGCCCACGACTAGCATCAACAGATTCTACTAGTGCTCCCATGTAACCACTGGGCAACCGTCTGTTCTACGACTACACCATCACAAGCTTGTCTACATGCAGGATTTGTTCATTCGTACATTGCCAGAGCAGAACAACAGGGAAAACAGCCCAACGTTAGCGTTTCTCTGAGTCTGAGGCTCAGCGCAATGCTCAGCTCAAGGCATATAGCTGGAATGTTTGGATTGAAAAGACTTAGTCTCTCAGGAGGCAGCACTGGAACAGGATGGGCTTGAGTCATCCTTTCCTACCTTACATCCATATAGCATATGTATGAGTATGTACAGTGTACATGAAAGAGTCTGAAAATTATAGTTGTAGTTAGTGATAGACCGATATATGTCGGTCAGCTCGATTATTTGGCCAATGTTCAGCCATTTTTCGGCATTGGGTGATAACACTGGCCGATTAACAGAAGTGTTAAATCTCCTCTTGTTATTTCTATCAGGAATCAGCCAACCTGCTCTCCAGATTTCAGTTTCAACATCAGCCCAATATTGTTCGACCACTAGTTGGAGGAAATCCCAAACCATTGAGATAAAACAAGATTTCCTTAACCATTCGGTATTTGGGCAATAATGTTGTTCATTCAACAATGCCAGGTTTCATGGACAATGATCCTACTCAATTACTTGTTTTATAAGGCAAATATGAACCAGACTTTTGGCTGAAATGTAAAAGGGGTGGAGCGAAGCAAAAAAAAAAATGGCCATGTATTTTTATATAACCTAATGACTTTGATATTTTAAAACTATGTACATTAATAGTAGTGTCAGCTGTTCACTGAAATTAACAGTGTCAATGTCCTATTGGCAAAATCAGACACATCTATGTCTAAATAGCCAAATTAAATTTCAACTGCTTAAAACGGAAAACCTTTTTAAATGCATCAGTTTCATCAGGATTACGCTCTCTAAAATGGAGGTGACTCCTACAATATCAACATTGTTCAATTTGGCATCAAACTGCCAGGCAAAGAACTATGGTGGCCTACATCAAGCGACTTGTTGGCTTGCTACCTGCTCATGTGAACGGCCTTTCGTTAAAAGATCTCAGATATCCTTCAGTCAAACAACAGAAACTGACCAACACAACAAATCTACATATGCATATATATATATATACATATATACGGGTAAATCGGTATAAAATAGCTTATAAACAACAGCTATAACAGAAATCCCCCCCAAAAATGCTTTTGTATAATGAAAAAAGTGGTGCCATGTTTTTTTTCTTCTTGTTTTTGGGGTGGGGTGGGTTTTTTTTTTGCCTAGTGCTGTGTACATTACCTTGTTTTACTTAAAAAAAAAAAAATAAAAAAATTCCACCCTCCCTGGTGACCCCACACAAATATAGTGCACTGCAGTGGTTTTCCTGCTGAGAACATTTGGCCAGCTCTACGAAAGATGTAGTGATAGTCCTTGTAGTGACACCCCCCTCTGCTTGTCTGCATCTTCAGAACACAGAGGGTTAAAGTCAGGCACAAGTGGCTTGAGAATGGCAAGTCCGTCACGCTTCATCTCCGTTGCTCGTTCTCTCTCCACCTCACGCTGGGAGATGTGTTGCAGAGCCACTGGAATTAAACTGCTGCCCGTTCGCGCTCCACGTAGTCCACTGCTGTTACAACAAGATGCATTTGTCTTTGTCCTTGGCTTCCTTCTTGGGTTTGCGTTCCCCCGTCGAGGGCTGTTTTCCTGGGCTCGGAGAAGCCGTGGCTCCCCCTGCTGAGGCTCCAGCAGCTGCCGCTCGATCCACCTGGTCAGCACCCGCTGCTGGCTGTTGTTCCTGCAGACAGGAGAAGAACAAATTAACCTCTTATTTGAACTCTTTCAAACTGGCATTAAATGAACATTCACCCTATCTTATTGTGAACGATTCATCCATGCGTACATTTCATTTTTGACCTTTTTGACCTATAATATTTCATAAAAATGTCATAATTCAATCTTCTGGTGAAATGACAGTCTTCTCTCTACTGTCGTTTGCAAGCTTGTTTAAATGCATTAGTGCCCATCCACTTTTAAAAACAATGGAGAATTATTCAGTGAAAGTTTGTTTACATACAAATATTTGTATGTATAGACTAAAGACACTATATTACAAAATATGATATATATATATATATATATATATATATATATACATATAGTCAAACTAAAAATTATTCAGACACCAAATATAATTTTTTTTTTTTTTTTACTAGTGGGTTGTAGGACACTATAGTTAATTTATGTAAGTGAGAATAGCAAAATAAAGTAAACTGTGACATTATACCCCAAAATTCTTCATACAGTGGACTACCAGTAAAATGTATTCAAATTTGGGACACTTTGACCTGACCATGTTTTACCTAAGTGTTTTTTCTTTCATTGCTAAGGTGACCTTTTTACACCACAGACTGAACAAAATTAAGCATTGCTTGGTAATTGGTTGACCTAAATTGGTATTATCTAAATGTGTACTTAAATTTAACAGCTGACAGCAATTCAACTTAAAGGTGCTCTAAGCGATGTCACGCGTTTTTTAGGTCAAAACTTTTTTTGTCACATACAGCAAACATCTCCTCACTATCCGCTAGCTGTCTGTCCCCTGAACACACTGTAAAAAAACGCGGCCTCTGCAGACACCCCAGGCTCCACAAACGGCAACAAAAACAAACTGGGCTTACCCGCACCATGAAACATAACAAACTGTTCCAGCCAATGACCGACAAGAAGGGTTTGGGGGGTTAGTGTGCGGATGAGGAGGAGGGAGGGTCTAGCTAGCCTCCGTTTTGTTTTACAATAGTTCGAACGTCAACAAGAAGTGACGTCACCCAGGATCGCTTAGAGAACCTTTAATTCATTTGTGAGACAGTCTAACAGAAGGATGGCCAAAACCAGTGAAATATCAACTGATTAGATAACTCTGAGTTCTTGTCATATTTTATTACCATTTTCTAAACTATAGCGAATAAACTGTGATAATGTGAGAAATGTTGAAGGTGTCTGAATAAATTTTGGTTTGACTGTGTATGTATATATATATATATATATATATATTGAAGTTTATTAGGGTAACTCACCTGTGCCTGTGCAGCTTCTGCCGCTTCTGCCTGCGCCTGTTCCTGCTCCTGATAGTACTGTGACGCTCTGCGGTCCTCCTCCTCTTGCAGCTTCTTGGCCAGCTCTAGATCACTGATGCCTTCTGGGATCTGTTCCCAACCCAGGTCTGAGGCCTGCTGCTCCTGCTGCAGAGACAGCGCCATCAGGTAGTCCTACACATACAGAGGGGGAAAACTTACATTGTGTCATCATCTACTCAGTCCTCGTGTTGTACAAAACCCATATGATTGTTTTTCCATGACCCAAATTGAGTTATTTGGCAGATTGTCCAGGCTGAACAAGTGGATGATGACAGTGTTGTATAATGAATGTACCAGAATTTATGGTGTAGAAGGCAATAATATATAGATATTATTAACGGTAACATTCAAAAGTGTAACATTAGAATTGTCTTCAGTCACTTTTGATCAATTTAATTCATCCTTTCTGAATTGAAGTATTCATTTATTTAAAAACATAATCCTACTGACCCCACATTTTTTGAACATAGTGTATTTTTCATATATTTATACTACTAGTTGCCTTTAGTGCAGCCTGAACACTCTGCTAAATAACTCCTTTTGGGTTCCACAAAATAAAAATCATACGCCTTTGGAACATAATGAGCGCGAGTAAACAAATTTGTGGGTAAACGATTACTCTCTGTGTAGAGCACTATAATACAGCTTAGCCTGAATCCTTACATTAGTAATGAGCTTACATAATATTTCACGCTCATTACATTATGCATATCCTGAGAGTTAGCCCATGACCATTTAGTTTACTAAACTAAAAACCAATTAGTTTGCTGACTGACTGACCAAATGTTTAGAGCACGGTGATCTCCAAGCCCTTTACTCAAATAGACACTTCATTATTAAACAGCCAATACAACAGCAGAAGAAAGAAAGGGAAAGAAGGAATATGTGTTACGTGAGGCACTTTGGTCCGGTCATCAGGCATTAAAGGCTCCCAAAGGCACAGAGGGAGGGTTACACAGAGCTGGAGGGAGGATTTGGGAGCTTTTAACATCAATAATTGAGGAGCTTTCCAGCGGGCAATGGAGCAGAATTGGTGCTAGAGGACAGCAGTGCACTACTCTCTCACAGAGCCTGGCTGCGTCTCAGCATTCACGGCTCACTGTAACATTAGTCTCCAGAGCTTGCCTTTATCTGAGGGTCACTGTGGCTTTGCACAATCATGAAATCTCTTAGTCACCCCATTTGGTACACACACAGGATATTTCCTGAGTGATTACTTTAATACCACAAATAAAATATCAGGAACTGAAATGTTTAAATGGGTTCTTGATGTCCAGAAGCATAGGAAATATTTAAAAGCTTTGAGGATTGGATCTTTAAAAAGTAATTATTAAAAGTAATTAATGCTTTTCATAAGACAAGTACCTGGAAATGACCCAGAACATTTGATCATGTGTTGAAAAGTTTTGGGACAAGTAACCACCTGAATTCCCAACTCGCTCTATCTAATATCTGCTTAATGGCATCAAGGCAGCAGTGTTTGTGATAATTCACTGTAATTTATAGCATTTATAGTTGCTAGTAATTATTTTTAAACAGTGTCATTTTTAGGAAACAAAATCAATTGTATAATGTTGTTGTCGAACAGATTAGGAGTGACAACCTCATTTAGTTAAAGTTTGTAGTCGGTAAGATTTTAAAAAAATTTTTTTGAAAGCTCACCAAACCTCTCTTATGCTTAACAAAGCTGCATCTATTTGATAAAAAAAAAAAAAATACAGAGAGAAAAGATATGTGACCCTACCCAGCCTGTGAAAACCCAGCTAATGTCATTTTTTTGTGATTCACTGTTTTCTACATAAAATCATCCTACATAATGTAAAGAACATTCTGTGAAAATATAACCTTGATATCTTTAATATTGACTGTGTCAAATATTTGCTGAATTTCGGGCTCAGAAAATTATTGTGAAATATCATTATAATTAAAGATAACTTTTCTATTTTAACAGAAAAGCAAAGCTGAATGTTCAGCATCATTACTCCAGTCTTCAATGTCACATGACCCTTCAGAAATCATTCTAATATGCTGATTTGCTGCTCAAGAAACATTTTTTAATATTGTCAATGTTGAACATGGTTGTATTGCTTTATATTTTGTAAAAAAAAAATGTGATACATTTTTTTTTTCAGGATTCTTTGATGAATATAGAAAGTTCAAAAGAACAGCATTTATTTGTAACCTGTGTAATCTTTTCAAACAATGAATGTAAAGGTCTTTAGTCCGTGTGTCCACCAAAGTTGAGCACTCGCCGAGAGTTGAAGAATGTTCAACTTTGGGAAAAACGCAGCGCTCATCACTGTCACTTATTACCCAGCCGTCCAATCACAGTGGAGGAGGGGCGGGACAAATACAACACCAACCAACCACCACATCCTGCTTATACATATATTGGCCTTATACATATATTGGCCATATATTGGGATATTCCGTATCATAGCAAGCAAAGAGACTCAAATGAAAAAAAAGCTTTGGTGGACAGGCGGCCTTACTGTTACTTTTGATCAATTTAATGTGTCCTTGCTAAAGAAAACTATTTATTTCTTAATAAAACTAATAATTTATTAATAATATATGACTGAAATTACACTCACAACTTCATCAACCCCAGTGAACTGTGTGACATCCCACTGTATGAGCTTTCTCATAGTGGCGTCATGCAAATGTTCCCTGAGAAACAATTACAGTACAGTGTTTATGACTGAACAACACTCAGCACTCCTAAGGAGTGATTAGTCCTGACCTGATCGATCTGGTCCTGCTGACCACGGTACACCGTTTCCGGGTCAGAGGGCGGCCTCAGATGAAACTCTGAGTCGCAGAAGTTCCCATCTCCATCAACATTATGCAGACTTTCCCAAACCACCTTCTCCTCAGTGAGAAACCCCTGATCTGTCACTAGCAAGTACAGCTGGGCCTGAGGAACACAGAGAGAGCATTTATAAAAAACACTTCAGCGGCCTAAAACACTCTCGTCCATCAATCTTTCAGCGCACACACAGACAGAGCAGCAGTGGTGTCAAGTTCTGAAGTGTGTACATGAGGATCATGGAGGAGTTTAATCTGTTGGCGAAGTGTATCCTGCTGTTTCAGAACAACTCCACTTCCTCCAGATAAAAGACAGAGGCTCTACAGTCTCCATGATAAGACAGATGGGGGTTATGTAGAGTCAACATCCAAAACAATTCAAATTCTCTGTGACTCTCACATTCAGTTTAGCCCTGAATTAGTGATATGTATATATTTAAATAAAATATTAATTAAAACAAACTATAAAAGTGAACAAATATAAACAAAAACGAAATAGAAATATATATGTTTGTATTTTCAATGAATTCTGGATGGTTTGATTCATTTAGAATTAATCTCCCGAACCTAACTTTTGATCAAAGGTATATTCTGTATAAAAATCCTGTTGATGTTGCTGAAAAATATATGCCAGTAGTTACAATTTTACTGCTAATTATAGCAGAAATAGCAAATTATGAGTGCATTTCACTGTCAAAAAGTATTACAGTTTGATTTGTAGTAGTGCATTTGATGGATCAAACATTAAACAGACTAATAAGATGTTTCTGATGTATTGTTGTGTTTTTAACATATGCAGATGGTATAATTTGTGGTATGTCATATGTGATGAAAATAAAAACTATTAATAACCTAATGCAACTTTACAAACAAGTATTCAAAAAAACTAAAATAAAAAAAACCTAAATAATTTGTCTGCATATCAGCTTACTTGCATGTGATTATGTGCAGACCTTGACCTTTCAAAGATGCCAAATCGTGGTAATTTGGTATCACATATTTATAGTCTTCACAGTAGCAGTTTAAATTTCTGTTGTTAGCCACTGGGGGGCACCAACATACTCTCTATAGACGATTTCATTTACTTATATGAGTGCTTATTCACAGCAGCACAGAGCCATCTTTCAGCATCCATCATCTCAAAACGCTGCAGAAGTAACACTTAAATGTAAACACCTTAAATTTGGTCATAGTGCTGAAGTGATTGTTCCTGAAGAAGACACACAGTTCTCCCTCCTGTACGGTAGAGGTGAGTTCGCACAGGCCATGGTATGTTAGCTGAGTCGCTGTGCTGTTCAGAAACTGCTCTGCCACAAATCCTGGAAAATAAAGAGGCAGTGTGAGACCTCTCTGACACACACAATACAATACAATTTTATGAATGTGAAATCTTGATCTCCACCCTAGCTCTCCTTGGCACATTACAATATCTGATTCGTAAACAAGCCTGATCGTTTCACATAATCAGTCGATTCAGTTCGCAAAATAGTTTTGAATGATTTGTTCACGAACCAGACTGATTTCACTGACTCAATGATCCGGTCGATCACGATCCATGATGATTGTCAGTGAATAACAACTTCTATTTTGGTCTGCTTTTCACACAAAGCCTTCGGAACACTTGGAATAATGTGTATGAGTCACATGGACTAATTTTAGGATACTTTTATGCTACTATATTTTGAAGTCTCAACCTCAATTCATTGTAACTTCAAATTTCTCCAGACAAAAGCAAGTAAGGTTTGAAACAACAGGATGAATGAATGAAGAAAAAAAAATCATGATTGAGTGAACTACTCCTTTAAACACACTCGCTGAAACTATATAATGCGCAAAAATAACACAGCCTGACAGATACAGACTCACGTATGCTTGTACAGGGATAGAGTGTAAGTGGCAGAGGCAGAAAATCAACTGGAGAGAAAAGGGCCATATCAGTGCAGCAACAGAGAACAGACAAGGTGCATTCTGATAAATACACCCTTACAGAAAGAGTGAGAAAAGATGGCGAGGATGAAATATTTAGACACAAACACACTAAGAAAAGTAGAGAGGGTTTCAGACAGCTTAAAACTAAAAGGAAGAAGGGTGCTTAAATGACATTCGAATAGTTGTTTATTTGAATGATGCAAACACTATTCAGGACATAGAGAAATGTATCCAAGACATTAATACATCCAAATGCATGACACCAGTCATAAGGGGAAATGCAACGGATGAGCACTTGCCTTCTGTAAGAAGAGGCCTGGATGAATGTGTGAAAGGAGGAGAAGACAGATAAAAGCAGTGAATACCCACCTTCCCCCGCCAGCTCGCTGCTGTCTGACTGCTTACAGCTGATTATCTTCTCCACCAACTGGTTATAACTACAGTTCCCCACTGCCTTCACTATATCAGCCATCTACAGAGAGCCATAAAAAAGAGAGACAACATGCCGGTCAAAATATTAGCATGAATGTTAACGTTCCACATAGGTGATTTTTTTTTATAAGGGCTATCAATTTAATGTGTTCATTTAATCAATCAATTTAATCTGTACATAATGTACCTGCAAACCGCAGCACGTTTTTAACAGCTGAAATGTTTTTAACTCGACACGCCGTTGTGAAACCATGATGCTCCGGGCGCAATGCGTAAAAAAACCCATTGGCTGACAAACTCAACTGAATAGATTGTTTTTGTAGCCCATTGATGAGCTTATGTCCAATGATATGGAACTAAAACCAACCATATATTGATTTTAAAGTTTTTTTTAGTGAAGTCTACTAAATAATTGTATCTGTTTGTCAGAAAGAAAATGTAAATGTGTATCTTAATTTGAGGGGTTTTCTTAGCAAGTACTAATATGTGCAATTATTTGCAATTAATCGGATAAATAAGCATTTATTATATTTATAAATCATTTAAATTTTTACCATTTTGTAATTCATTATTTATTGATTGACAGTCCTTTTTATTGATTTTTTACTAAAGCTGCTTATGCACTGCATATAATGCATTTGTGAATCTGAACATATGACTACTGTAGAATGAGATTCTGAAATTAAAGCCCACATGCAGACCTGTGGGTCGACCAGCCATCCGTGGTAGAGTGGGATATCCAGCAGGTCGAAGACGATGCACTCGGGTGTGTACTCGAATACCCGCACATCTGTGAACTTAACGTTTACATCCAGACCTGTCTGCAGTTTATGCAGCACCGCCATAGCATCACTCATATTCTAGAGATTAGAGAAAGAGACAGAGCGAGCAAAGGAATTATAAAGGCAAATACAAAAACAATGAGGGAATAGTAACTTTACTTTTTTTCAAACACAACAAATGCATGCATTTCTGTTAAATGGCACACCCAATTAATTGTCTCACTACCCGGAGCAGGAAAAATCTCATAACTCTAGACTAGCGACTAAAGAGCTCAAAACACCCAGAGTTCACCTCCTTTACTTCCGGTCATTTTGATCATAATGACCCTCCAATGACTCTCAAACACAAGCCACAGCAAAACTGCAGTTCAACAGTTCAAGTGTGAAGTTGAACGTGTGTGCGTGTGTTCGGCATTTTATATTACGTTCCAGATCCTATGATAATAATAATAATCTGTCCAGCTCTCCTCTAACTTTTAAGGACTCACAGTATGACCATCTGTTATGCTGATTGGTCACAGCACACAAAATGAGTTTGTGTGGACAGTTGTTGGGAATGGGATTAGAGCTTGTAACACAACCATGTATCAACCACTTGATACATCAAACCCCATGAATCCCTAGAAACCAGAGAGATTATCTTTGCCCTTCTGTCTCTTCTGTCATTTCCTGGTTTTACAAGGGGTGTCCTTGCACTTTCACTTAATTCAGTCCCATTCACTGGAATTCTGGATTTGATTTTAAAAGTTCCAGTTCTGGAAGCTGACTGGTCAACAGCATTCAGTTCTTATCTAAGTATTATTAATATTAGTAATTATACACATTTTAAATGTGCTTTTATTTTTATATGATCAGTTATCTTTTTTTTCTAATTTTGTTATTGTGCCTTTGTCATTTTTATATTTCTATTCATCTTTATTTTTATTTGAGTTTTAGGTTTAGTCATTTTAGTAGCTCAACATTGCCATGGCAACATTTCTAATTTTCATTTAAGTTTTCATCAAATATTTATATTTTATTTCAACTTCAATCGAAAACAATTTTTAATAGGCCTAGTTTTAGTTAACAAGAACACTGACAACGTTCCAGCTGTGCTAAAAGAATTCTAATAGAAATCTGTGTACCCGTTTTATAAAAGCTATAAGGCAGTTAAGACCATCCTAACTTGTGAACAGTCAAAGGGGTTGCTAACAAAAAGCCTGTATCTGTGACTTAATTTATGATAGAAGTTTTTCAGATTAAGCCATTTATGAGATCCCAAATTCATTTTCACTTTGAATACGTTCACGCGGTCAGTGTTTGGGATCCACACATGTATAAATACTAAAAGGTGTGACTCTCATTGTCTTGTACACAGACAGGATCAGAACAAATACTGAGGTCAATCCTATTCTAGCGATAATCTTGATTAATGCCTATAACGATAGTGACAGATAATGATCATTAAAATGAAGACTTTTTGTTATATGTCTTCAATGATTAAATTCTAAACTGAATTTCAGGCAACTCACGCTACTTTCATCCTCTCAGAACATATCAAGAGAACAAATTTGGTTTTGACTACTTGAAAATTTCAAGTAGTCATTTCCGATCTAGACAGCAGTCCATCTTTGTCATACCCGAACTGTATTTAGCACTCGGAACGAGACCAAACCTGACAACCATATTCTGACACCGAGTGAGCACAGCCTTCATCTCACCTTGACTCCGATCAGAATAGCACAGGTCATCATCTCGCAGCTCAATACTAAAGTATGATGTTTCCAAACCAACACTAGACACCTTTAGAGAACTGCTAAGTCATGAGTCCCAGCTCTCCTGGAAAACGAGCCAGGATGAATCAGTGTGGCACAGGCTGACCCGATGGCCAGTGGGTGGATGAGAGCATGTAGAACTGGCACCGGGGTCAGATGAGCGTTAACAGATTAGCCAAGACCTATCCACCCACAGCTCCCATTCAGTCCGGTTGAGCCCAGTAACGCTTCCAACCCCCACCCACGCCCAGCCTGTGTGTGGCCCGGCTCTGTCCCCGTGCCCCTGCCAGCGTTTCTGATCCACTCCACTGCCCTGACCCACTTTTCCAATATTCACTGAGAAGGCTACACAAGCTTTAATACAATCAAAACATCTATTAGACTGAAAAACGGCTGATAAACACAGTCAAACCTGAGTGATGTTAATACATGCACTGTTTGCACAGGCTAAACACACACAGATAGCAGACAGGCCCATTAAAGTTCTTCCGGACCTTTTGTGTGTGTGTGTGTGTGTGTGTGTGTCCCTCACTCTCTCTTACTGCCAAAAAGCGCTTCACTAACTGTCAACACACACACAGAGCCTGGCCAAAGACTGTCAGCTGACCTACAGTGTAGAGAAACAGCATTATTCAAGCATGAATGAAGCTCAGTTAAACTCTAAACGATAAGTACATTATAAAAACCAAAACTAGATCAAAACACAGGCACAAAGCAAAATCTCCTTTAGACAGCAGAAGAAGAGCAGTAAAGGAGCATGAATCCAGTCAGCCTCCACCTACTCCAATAAACAAGAACACACACTCGGGAACATCAGACACATTGTTGTCTTAATCCTCACATCCTCAAACTCGCATACAAAATAGACTCGGCTTTGAACTGCTTGGAAGTGAGATATTTTAAAATGAATATATTATAAATGGCAATTAAAAGAGACTCACATTAGCACTATTATATTATAAACTATTTAATAAACTATTAACATACTGGGGGAATATCAAAAAGACTGTCAAGAACCTGATGTTAGGGTCATAATTTATGGGAAAAATTAGAATATATATATATATATATATATATATATATATATATATATATATATATATGTAATAAATTACCTTTCAAAAGTTTGGGGTCAGTAAGATTACTTTGTTTTTGAAAGAAGTCTCTAATTAAGGCTCAATTTATGTAATGAGAAATACAGTAAGAAATGTATATTGTGAAATAATATTAAACTTTAAAATAACTGTTTTAATATGTTTTAAAAAGTGTGTAAAACCCCTTATATGGCAAAGCTGAATTTTCAGCATCATTACTCCAGTCTTCAGTGTCACATCTTCAGTGTCACATGATCCTTCAGAAATCATCCTAATATGCTGATTTGGTGCTCAAAAAACATTTCTTATTATTAGCAATGTTGAAAACAGTTGTACAGCTTAATATTTTTGTGGAAACCATGGCACATTTTTTCAGGATTCTTTGATGAATAGAAAGATTTATTTGAAATAGAAATCAGTTGCACTTGCAACAATACAATTCCTCTACTGACACGTTTGATCAATTTAATGCATCCATGCTCTATAAAAGTATTAATTTATTTTAAAAAATGAAATAAAAACTTTTGATTGGTGTGGTTACAGCCTCTAACTAGCCTTAACTGGCAATCTTACCATAACTGACCTGAATAGATTCTAGAATATAGACAGATTCTACAATAGATTATTATTATTGTAGTATAATAACTAATTGGCATTCTAACCTAAATTCGAGGTCGTGATAAAATGGAGTCAGATAAAAGCTTAATTGGAATCAAATTACTCCACGCGGAAAATACAGTAACACACCTTTTTTCCAAACTGTCGTTGGACCGATTGGGCGGGCCTTACAGTAATGAAAATCATAATCTATAAAAAAATAATTCTCCAGTATTTCTTTATTGCATTATGGCAATTAGAATTAGACTCACATTTTTGGTAATGATAATTGGGGGTAAATCAGTATTTGCTAAATATGATTTTTTCCCTTTTGATTTGGGGGTGAAATATGACTTGTTCGTTTTTGACAGGCTTTGTGGTATAATAAATATTATAAACAATCTAATAAAGAGAAAGCCCAGAACATGCATCCCATACCAGCCACGTGTGAAGAGAAATGAGCCATCTCTCTCTTAACCCAATCTCCTTACATACCAAACGCTGTACAGCAAACAGCTCTATAAAAGGTTCATACTCTCTCAATGCAACACAATGATGATATTTACTCCTGCCATTATATAAACAGTTGGATCCAGACAGGAATGGACCATTCTTTCACAATTCCTTTAATTCAATGGTGATTCCATGCATATTTCCTGCTGGGATGGATGGGTGTTGATCTAGATGACTAACACAGCTTGTTTCCTAAAAGTACTGTAATGCCACAGAGAATAAGTGGCTGTTTAATGACAGAGAACCAAGCCATGCTCTCTACAAGAACAAAAGGATGTTTTGAGAAGAGATGCAAGAATGTGAGAAATATATCTTTCTGTCTAAGTGTCTACATGTTTCTTGGCTAATGTTTTCTCCTCTGTCAGAGCCTTAGGCCTCACCTTTCACTCCTCGTTCTGAGTGTTAGCACTGCACCACCACACAAACACACTATGTATGTAAACAGACTGGCAATCTTCGATAGACTTCTTTTCTGTGAGTCACGAGCAAAACTGCTGTTTCTGTTACCTGTTCGTAGTTCAACCGCTGAGCCTCTGAGATCTCTTTTGGCTTGGCTTCAAGGATATAGTCTCCTGTTGTGATGGAGTGAAAGCAAGAAAGAAAAAGAAAGGGAGGGTTAGAGAAAAAAACATTTGAGAGACAGCACAATTATGGAAAACACATGCTCACAGGAGACACCACTCTCCTCTTCACCCTGTTGCAATTAACAAACTGTCTACATACGGCAATAAACCAAAAGCAGTAGATATTTACAACCCCAGCCTTTCTGTATTTACAGCTTTAGTGTGAATGTCTGCCAATACTGTGGCAAGACAGTGATTGGAGCCTACCGGTTTTAGTGGATGGGCCTACAAGGTCAAACTAGCATGTCACAAAGTTTGTTTACATGTGCATTTGTACGTTTTTGTGTTGTTGAGCTACAACAATCACCTGTCTGTTCAATATATATATACACATTACGCAATGCATAATCAAAAATTACAAATATACATCAAATTACATATTAAAATGTATGTACAGTATATACAAATAGACTAGAGGCTAACTGAAATCTGTTTAATGTGTATATACAGGTGGGGCAATGCTGAGCGAGCAACAATCGCATTATGTAGGTCTGTTAGTCCGACTTCACAAAAACCAAACTACTATGATTTCAATCAGACTAGAGCTGTTACATGACACTGTAAAAAGACTTGATTTAATCAGACTGAAATACAACTTAAAGTGCATGTAAACATACTCGGAGGTGGTCAAAGATGCAAATATCTCATTTGTAGTGTAAACGTAGGTGTAGTGCAGTTACCTTAGTGAAATTTCAGCAAAATTTCCACTGTCCATTGTCAATAATGTAGTGATATGAAGCACAGCTCATACAGAAGTCTCTTTCAAACCAAACAGCTTTCTATTGGTCAACAAGGCGAACTTGTGAGACAAATTTGAACCCAGTGTGAAACCTTTCGTCCTTAAGTTCCTATTGAAATGACTGGATTTCACAGAACAATGGTAAATGCGGCTGTACCAATGTTTTCTTATTTGTGAATGACTGCCTATTCATGTAACACATGATTGTACCAAAACAGTTTTAAAACACTGCTTGCTAGATACACTTTAAACAACTGTTACTGTCCGATCAGACCGATCCAAAACTATGGTATGAAAATGTATGTTAATACCACCAGGTGCAAACAGGGAGTGAGATTGTCAAGGAAGTAATGTACAGTAATGTAGTGACGTATTGTCAATGTACACTTTCTTTTCTTTTCTCTTATATTCTATATCTATTTAAAAAAAAGTATAATGCGTTAGATAAACTGGGAAGGGTCACAGCACTTGCATATTGTTGTCCTATTGTTAGTTTAATTGCTTTTATTGTATTTACTTAAGTTAAACAAAATGTCTTGTTTGTATATGTATAGTCTATGTATAGAGATTTGTTGTGTAGTATTGTCTTTTTTAATGTTTTTTTTTCTTTGCAACTTTTTGGCCGCCTATCTTGGCCAGGACTCCCTGGGAGAAGAGTTACAGTAACTCAATGGGACTATTCCTGGTTAAATAAAGGTTAAATAAAATAAAATAAAATAAAATACAATAAAAATTCGCGCTAAGGCTTAGTGCGGTTTTCAAATTGCAAAAGTGGTGATTTAATTAAAAAAAATATGCGCTGCCTATTTCAGAGTGAAGCTTGGTTCAATGTTCTTCCACATGAGCAGCTCATTATCCGCAGGTGTTTGAAAATTAAGAAATGATCACTGTAGTAATATTTCTTATTTTCATTTATTATTAATAATTATTCTTTTTCCCCAAATGGTGTAGTGGTACAAGGCCTGGGAGAAAAACAAGTGGTACAAACTGACCTCAAAACAAGTAGTTTCAGAATTCAACTCAACATTTAGTTTGACCTCTATGCAAGTTTTATCATTGTCCTCCTTTTATTGTCTTGTCCGAACTAACTCTCCTGCAGATCAGTGAAGGGGGCTGGAACAGAGAGAGAGGGCAGCCATGGCTGCTGGCATACTGGCATACATGAGAAGAACTGACCCTGGGTTTTGCTCTAATACAGGAGCACCTGTCATCTGACTGTCTCATTAACATTCTGAACACACATACAGCTCTAGGTACAGGAGCACCGCTCGGCTGTACTGACCATTAAATCAAGGCCAAATCACTGCAAATTCCTTTCCAGAGCAGTCTATTGCTATCGATTCCCACATACTTGTCACCTTTCAAAGCTTTCCAGTGACTTATCATTGTACTAATAATTCAGCGACACCGAATTATATGGTTGCACCTGCCATAGTTCAAAACAAACAAGTTCAAAATGCCAGAGGAAGCCTAGATGTTTCTGCTCTGACAAAGCACGAACGTGTGAGAGAGAAGCGTGAAGCTCGGCTGTTTTATTTTCGTCCCACTCCCTCAGACTCCAGCTTCCTCTGATCAGTGCCAAGAATGCGGCCCAGCACAGGCAGGTTCATTTGGGCTACTTTCGCTTAGCAAAAACACTTCGTTCCAACTCCCGCCTCTTCATTTCTCTCTCAGTTCATCTCCAGCTGATCTCTTCCTCAGTCAATTTCTTTGTCTCTCCCATACCAGGCCTCTCCTTTAATCAGAACCCATTAAAAAGCTTCTGCTGCTACTCACACTGCTTTACAAACTTCTTTACTGCTCTCATTCACTTTATAACATCAAGCTGTAAAGGGATAGTTCAGCCAAAATGAGGATTTTGTCATTGTGGTCTCATATGGCTCCAAACCCGCATGGCTTTATGTCTTCTGTGGAACACAAAAAGAGAATTGTACTTGCTGCATTTTTTCATGATAATAGCCAGCATGGAGATGAGACTTTTTAACATAAAAATGTACCATCATATATCATAAAAGTGGTCCATAAGATGGCGTGCGGCATATTCTAGGTCTTTTGAAGATTGTGTGAGTAACAGACTGATATTTAAATCTTTATATACTTGATAACTCTCAAAACTCTCATGAACAAGTTACAGCCAATTTCTGCCAAATAACTTTTTTGGGGTCTAATTGTCACACAAATGTAACATAAAAAAAGACAAGTATGCACAAGAATATGCCAACTTTTATGGTGATTTTGCATTCGTTTTTTGAAGCTGGAAAGCCTCAGTCTGTTTTCACAGTAGTTTCACAGAGCGACCAAGTGAATTCTTAAAAAAATTCTTCGTGTGTGTTCCACAAATATATAAAGTGTTACAGGTTTGGAATAATATCAAGCTGAGTAAATGACATAGGCCTAATTTTCATTTTTGACAACAGGGACAATAATGAGACAAAACAAAGCTTCCCCAAGTCTTACATTTTCACACTGCAATTGTCTTTTTTTAATTGTTGGAATGATGAACAATTTATTCAGGCAACCAAAAACATATAACGACAAAAATCAGTCATCAAGGGTTTGGCCAAATTGTTTTGATGCTAATAAAATAAATTACACTTCTGTATCAATTCAATGCATTGAACATTGATCAAGCCAGTTTAGTGTAAAAAAAACTTGGGTTACTTGGGAAACATACTAGATGCTCAGAAAATGACCAGTAACTGAAGTGCATGCTTTAATCAAATCAGTTAAGACTGCGCAGTTGACAGGGTTTGTTCATGGGCCACTGACTTTGCCTGGAAATAAAACACTAACAGTGCTGTAAAGTACAGCAGAGGAGAGTGTGATAGATGCTGTCTAATGGAGTTAAACAGCTTACTGCACCTAGGGAAGAGAAAAGCAATTTACAGATGCCTGTGTAGCTAACCATGGATGTCTCATAGAGCATAAGTGAGTATGCTTCTGAATAAATGCAGCTCTAAGCTATGATGGGAGTACCTCAAAAGGAACATTCAGAAGGTCAAACATTCAACAGCAAATGTAAAAAAGTGCCCAGCTGGCACACTCTCCATCTGACACGTTTTGTATCTAGGGGATTTCCGTTTCTGTGTCAGGCATGCTTTAAATGACATGGATGTGTGTGCTTATCAACAGCTCAGCAATATGAGGAATACTTTAGAGTGGTCTCTAGACAGACAGCTGGGAATGGGGTGTGTATGGCCTCAAGCATGTTCAATGAAGTCAAGTTTTCCAAGCTGCAAAACTGACCCTGACCAGCTTCAGGGGGTAGTATTTCTCATTTCTGAAGCTGTTGTACCCTTGTCACTAGTGTCTTATTATGATGACACATTATGCTCTCCTATTTTATTGCAAGTTCAGTCAAGAATGGGGAATTATTAGAAGAAACGATTATTATATACACATTACATATAATACAAAAAAACCCCATTTAAAATTAAATAACATTATTAGGCTTTCTAAACTTAACTTGGACATTTTGTGTCTCTTTAACCACAGCGTCTGCCATACAAACACATATGCTTAATAAATACTCTTATTCTTGCATACAAAAGTTTGTCAAGTTTTATAACTGAAAATATACTCCAGTGACCACACCTATGTAAGCAATGACATTTTGAGACCACATCCTCTGCGGTCACAACCACAGCACTTTATGAGGGTGAGCAAGGCACAAGCTGGCAAAGTTCATAAAGTCTAGACTTTCCAGCAAGATTTCAAACGAAGCACAATCTGAATCCAGTAAAGATCACCCTGATTAAGGCTCATTAGCCGCAACGCGTCGGTATGCGGTTACTTGAAAACTGTTTTTAATTGCCTAAGCCATAATGAAATAAAGATTTTTTATATACATTTACTTTAACTCTGTTAAGTGCCTTGATTTGTTTTTATGAGTCGCATTTTCCCTAGATCCAAAGAGCACCTGGATACGGATTTTTATACCCCGTGCCACGCTTTTTTGCACTCCTTGGGGCTCACAAAGCTATTTTAGACCGGTCTATAGTGTTAGACAATTCTAAAATTTGCTCATAGACTAGTCTAATGCAAGTTAGACTGTTTCACAAAAATAAAGACTGACTTAATTTAGACCAAAACAATTAGACACCTTACCCCCAGGCTAACTTAGGTCTAAGACTCGGTTGGCAATGGCAACCAGAAGTAACAATCAGTTACATTACAAACAGCCGAAAGAAAAGGGAAAATGGCCCTTACCATATATATTCATCACCATTTCAGTGGTGTCTTTAAGTTTCTCTTGGGGTCCTCCTCCCGTTTTTGGATATTTCCTCTTAAATTTTTCTTTTTTGGCATCTTGTACTATGTTTTTGTATCTTTTCTGTACGTCTTTAACGCTCCGCTCAATGGTCGGATTAACGCTGTTAACTGTCGTAGCAATCTTTTTCCAAATTAAACATTTCATTCTCCGCTAAATTTCCCAAGTAAAATGTCCTTGTAACTGTTATACTCCTCCAACAAACACATATTTTCCGCTGGGGTAAACTGCACTGAGCGGTTGAATGCGCTTACTCGATCCCCCATGTTTTTTGTTTTGAAAAGTGCCTTATTTTACCCAGAATGCATTGCAGTGTAGTCCTACTTAAGATAGTCAGAGTCTTAAGTGCTTTGTGCAACGGTCTGATTTAGATGTCTATCAGAAGTCTGACTATCTACTATATCTAAGCCGTAGTCAAAGTCTATCTTTGTGAAACCGGCCCCTTGTCTTCTGAATCCAGTAAAGATTGTGCATTTTATAAATTGCTTGTGATGTTCCGCTTTGGATACAAGTATCTGTTAAATGACTAAATGTGTTTGTAAAGGTCTTTAAGGAGTGCTAAGAGAAACCACTGAACATACATCGACCTCTGAACAACACCTACAGAGCTGATATCTAGATTCATCTCATACTTGGCATTTCTGGAGTGTGTGAGGCCAAATAAAACTTTTTTTCCTTAACAATCTGCTTTTACATTCCATCACTGATATTTAGGACTAGTGGACAAGATGCTTTTAAACTATTAAAAACTTTTTTTTAAACAAGTAATAAAAAAGCTAATGCAATGCGAGAAACTGAGGTCCAAGCAACTGTCTCACTGCAGTAACGCAACACTTCTGTGTCCCAGGTCAACATGCCACAGTGGAAATAGGGATCTGGATTCTGTGACGTTACAAGAGGACGAGCCCTTGGGTATTTCCCTGATCTGGTGCTGTCCATCAGACATATCACATTTTCTGGTTCTCCGATGTTTATAAGGCTGTTTATCGAACGCACAACAGAGTATAATTTGATTTACAGACTAACTTTATGAATGGAAAAGCTCAGATTTTCTTGAAGAGGTACATGCAGAAAATAACCATATGTTGAAATTACATTACACAATCCTATAATTAGGATGACATCCCTAGCCTTTGCATGATTCCTACTATAATTTGGTG
This sequence comes from Rhinichthys klamathensis goyatoka, assembly GCF_029890125.1. Lineage (NCBI taxonomy): Eukaryota > Metazoa > Chordata > Actinopteri > Cypriniformes > Leuciscidae > Rhinichthys > Rhinichthys klamathensis. The sequence continues at coordinate 130,340 of NW_026606892.1, read as the reverse complement.
TCCTATAGTGGATAAATTTACATTTTTGGGAACAAACTAGCAATTAGTGACATGAAGCTGCAGAAAGAAGTAGACAGAAAGACTTGAGCCTAGCTTTCCCATTATAGTGTTGTCAGTGAGCCCACCATACTTTGCATCACTCTCAACATCTTTTTTTTATTAGCTCTTCAAATGAAATAAAACCTTAAACATCTTTCTTCTACTGAACCCTCCATTGCATAGATACTGTGTCAACAAGACCACATAAAGAGTCCACATTTATAATGCATATGAAATGCTTGCTTACCCAGATATTCCATCAGCTGCTCTGCCGTTATTATCTCCATCATTGGTGGCAGCTTGACCTGTGCCAAAAAACCCCAGAGAGAAATCATTTTAAAAGCAGTTTAAATGACAAATTGCTCATGGTCATATACAAGACCTCTTATCCTTCAACAATTATGCTATGTAACACACATACAAAGGGGTTACTAATGGTGTTGAAATGGACTGCTGTATCAGCATAAATGCACTATGAGAAGATTGAAGGAAATAAAATAGGCATCATCTTAAAAACAGCCTGAAAGTGGCTATCATCTCCATAAGAAGCCAGTAGCTTTTAAGCAGTCACAGCTGAAAAACATAGTGCCTCCTTTTTCAAGATGAAAGACTGAGCACTGAAATAGCGCCTCGTGTGCCTGCCAACTCACTGTCAAAGCCAATAATTAAATGTCATCTTTATAATGCAAATGAGTCCAGGGCTGAAAGCCAGAAGTTACTGGTGTGTCTGTCTGTTTAGGATGTAACCATGATACTGGTATGCGCCGTCTACAAATAAAGGGGATGATATTTAAAAATCTGGAGATAGAGAGACAAATCTGAAGATGAAAACAGAATCCAAACAGAATTACAAGTCAATCTCAATGAACTACTTTTCAAATGCTATTGCAAAAAAAAAAAATCATGTCTCCACATTTTTACAATTTGTTTAGTCAAATATGGACTATAGTTTAGCCTAATAAGTCACCATTTATTAACAATTAATGAAATGTAAAAAACATAAAATCAGCGGTGTTCACATTTAGTTCCCAATGGACCCTTTTCACAGACTGTGATGATACGTTTCCACATTTATCAACATCAACGTGAATATTTTAAATTTTTTCAGTTAACGCTATACTTTGTGTTATATACCATATATGTTATATGGCAGTAAATTACAAAAAGGAAAAAAAGAATGAACACTGCTGAGAGGGTATTTAATACAATGGCAGAGGGAGTGACAGCAAAGATCACATCATTTTCTCTACAAACTGCTGCGATCAATCTCTCTATATTCTTTCCATTTTTTGGAAAGTCGTGGAAACGCCAAAATATATTTTTTTTCTTTTGCTATTTGAGCAAATGGATATAGAAGAGTAATATTTGCTGTCATCTCCCATTCACCACTATAGAAGTTTACGCAATTATGACAACTTCCGCTTCTGAGAAAATCAGAAATGTGAAAAGGGTCCATATAGTACTTGTGGTTTTTATATGGACTTTATATTGACACCTAAAGGTGTGAATGCATGAAGTTTCTTGCATTGTAGTTTGTTTTATTACTCAGTCAAGCAACTTAGATATTTTTTTGTACCCATTCTGTTTGACTTTCTAAATCACACGCATACTGTCCTATACCATCACTAAATAAAGTAAGTATATATTATCAATTTATATTATTTATTAGTAAATTTGTAAACCGCATAACACAGTGGGTCAAGAGATGTCAACATGGCAGCTCCCATGAGAGGGCGACCCGCACTGTGCAGAATAAAACATCGTCTAGAAGACAAACGTGATAGGTTAACCTCTGTGAGTTAGTGTTCCTCATTTTAATCAAGTATATTTTGAATAAGCAAATAATTTATGAATGTGCCTTTATTTAATGCCAGTGACAACTGGTGTACTGGTACTGGTGCTTAGGCTACTAAGTAGAAAACATAATCCAATAAAATGTTTTAAAGGATAATTAGAACACCGGGTAAAACACAGCAACTGCACATCTATAACTTGGCTGGCAGTGTGACCTGTCAAACGAGCAGAATCTCATCTTATTTACCTTCCATGACAATAGCAGGACATTCATAATAGCCAGCAGCGGGCACGGCCCGTTCTCATTCTGTGTGATGATAGGCGTGTTCTCCTCATTCCACTTTATCCACTTGATGTGGTACAACGACTGACCGGTCACCCTGTCTTTAAGACAGGGGATTTTCGTTCCCTCGGCCCCGTATTCACTCTGAATAGCCAAAGCTAGTCCCTTGTCCTCCAGTCCTTCACTGTTGAGGTCTGAACTCGGACAGGAGTTCAGATTGGAGAAGGACTCTAGTGAATCAAAGCTGCGGGACTCTCCTGCGATGCTGGGCTCACTCCCACTCGGAGGACCCTCAGAAACGGTGTGATCGTTTGAATTCGAGTTTGCAGGTTTTGCTTTGTCTGGACACAAATAAGTAGGTTTGGCCAGCTTCGTCGTTTCTTGTGTCCCTCCATCCAAACCGCCCGCTTGCACGTTATTGATGTCAGATTGCTCTCCCGTGAGGTTGTTTACTAACTTTGAGGTGCCACCCTCTTTATTCCCAGCAACGGCCATCAACGGTTCGTATCCCATTCCGTTGCTCAGCTGATCCGCTGCATCGGGCGACAGTTTCTCTGGTAAAACGCTCGGTTGTGCGCTCTTGCTTACTGTCTCAGCAGCATCTGATGTCTGTGTGCAGGGTGTAGCATTAGCACCGCTAGCACTTGCACAAGTACTCAAAGTCTCTCTCTTCTCGCAGACATCTTTCATTCCGCCGACTGTTTTGACATCTGCGGGTTCTGCGCGGATAGCGGTGCACAGGACACTTCCTCCAGCGTCTCGATGAGGGTTTGCATTCTTCTCCATTTCGCTGAACGCACCAACGACAACCTTTAACTATATGGCAAGCTCCAGTCTCAGCTCCGACGACGCCATGACATCTCCACCTCTGACGTCATCCCTTCATGGACACTTATTTACCGACTATACACAAACACTGATTGTATGTGTCATTTTACTAGCAGCTTAAAGGTATAGTCCCCGTCATGTTGTTCCAGACCTGTATTACTTTTTTATTTCGCTTAGCTCAACAGGAGATGTTTGGCAAAATGTTAGACTGACAGCCTTAGGCAATGAAAGTGAATGGCTGTCATCTCCTTTGGTGTTCCAAATAAATAATGACACAATTTTAATTTTAACTCTTATTTTAACAGATATAACCTCTGAATGAATACAAAACAACATGATCAATTTTATATCGGTTATACAACCCAAAATCCAGAAAACTTGGGACATTTTGTTTGTAAAATGCAATAAAATCAAGAATCTGTGATTTGTTAATTATCTTTAATCTTTATTTAAATGACAAAAAATATTTTCAAAGTTTTCACTCACCAACCTAGGTGTATTTTGCAAATATATCTATTTTTTATGGCTGCAACACACTCCAAACAAGCTGGGACAGATGCAAAATAAAAGTGAAAAGCTTATTATCCAAGTTAAACTCTTGAAACGGTCCACAATAAGTAGGTGAATTGGTAATAAGTGAGGGTATCGTGATTGAGTGTAAAAGGAGCATCTCAGTCTTTGCAACCAAATATGGGTCATAATGGCTCATCACTTTGTGCCAAATATCATGAGAGAATTCTCAAACAGTTTAAAAATCACATTTCTTAATGCAAGATTGCAAAGATTTAAGTCTTTCACCTTCTACCATACATAATATTGTAAAAAGATTCAGAGAATCCAGAGAAATCTCAGTGCATGTAGGGCAAGGCAAGAACTCTTAAAAGAGCCCTCAGATGGCATTGCATGAGAAACTTTCATACTCTGTTAAATACAGACATGGGCTCGGGAGTACTTTGAAAAACCATTGTCACTTAACAGTCTGCTGCTGCATCAAGGAGTGCCACATCATGAATCTCTGTTACAAAAAGATAAATCTATACATCAGTTTTATGCAAAGATGCCGACAAGTTCTCTAGGCCCGAGCTCATCTCAGATTATCCAAGACACAGTGGAAATCTGTGCTGCGGTCAGATTTCAGCTTGTTTTGGGGAAAAACGGACATGGAGTTCTCAGTTCCACAGACAAAAGGGACCATCCAGATTTCATCAGCGACAGGTGCAAAAGCAAACATCTGTCATGGGGGTACATCAGTGCAAACGGTATGGGTGACTTGCATATGTGTGAAGGAAACATTGACTTGGATGCGTATATTGGGATTGTACAGAGACATTTAACTCAATTCCCAAACATTTTATTCCCAAAGTTTAACTAAAAGGAATGGTGATGTGACACAGTGGTAAACATGCCTCTCTCCTAACTTTTTGGAGTGTGTTACAACCTTCAAAATAAAAATAAAAAGTTTATATTTACAAAATACACTTAAGAAAACTTTGAAAATCTTTTTTTGTACTTTTGTTAGTTAAATAAAAGTTAAAAACAATTAACAAATCACAGATTCTTGATTTTATTGCATTTTTCAAAATAATAATAATTAATAATAATAAATTTGGGGTTGTAAGTTAGTGTACTTATTTTTTTTATTACTCCAAAATTCAAGGTTTCAAAAGAAAAACAAAAAAAGAATAATGTGTTTTTAGAGCCCAACTTCGTCGGCAGCCCTTTATGAATTTCCTCTAATGTACCATTATGTAAAGTCTCTGCCTTGTTAGCCCACTTTTTGTTCTTTTATTTTGTTAGTTTGTTTTGTTGTTATTTATTTGTGCGTACCATTTATTTTGTAGACTACATTATGTTAAAAACATTATCAAATAACCCTATAAAAAAAATAATGTGTAGATTGTTTTTTTGTTTTTCCTGATAACTGTCACGCAAAGTTAATCTGATGGATTAATGTAATCTTTCGTGGATTTAGAATTTCTCCTCACCACATATATATATCGTGGTCACGTGTGAAAGATTGCACGTCTGTGTTTTTCATGGAAATTTGATGTGACATCACGCAGTATCAACATCAAACCCATCTAGAAATGGTTCAATCCACCGCACGATGGCAACGTTGAGCTAGATATTGTTTCCAAATAATCATTCTTCGCACCTTCCACCCACGTGGACAAATTTGTCCCCAGAAGTTGAGTTAAATCGTATAAAACCTCAATTTAGGGACGTTCTGGTGTAAAATGAAGTGTAGGCTATGTATATTTGCGCACACACACACACACACACACACACACACACACACACACACACACACACACACACACACACACTCAAACGTTTAGGGATTGGGTCAGTCAAGTCAAGTCACCTTTATTTATAACGCTTTTTACAACAGGCCTACTGATTGCATCAAAGCAGCTTGACAGTGATAACATGAAAATAATACAACAAAGTTTGTTTCTAGAAGACAATTGCGTCCTCGTCCATCTGAAGTAAGGCAGATCAATAATATAAGGCAGATCAATAATAATAGGTCAGTCTATTTATAATTAGCTGTGCATAAAACAGAAGTCTTTGGAATACATGCATTCAGATCAAGGCGCTTAGCTGTGGCTAAATAAAATACAAGATGCTAATTGTTTCTTGGTTTTCAGATTCAGTGCAAAGTAAAGGAAGAAAACTCTATGGCATGGCCAATCCACTCGTTTTTAATTATTTATTTAGGCTATTAACATACAAACTATACCAAAATGTTTACATACAAACAGTCGGTAAAAGTTTTAGCATAAGGATCTCAAAGAACCACAACTAATGTTAATTATAGTTTCAAATGGCTGTCACTCTCCTCCAATATAATTTATTCTATTATGTTCTACAAAGTCTCAGTACAAAAGTGTTCATCTAGACATCCTTTCATGTCCTCGAGTGGGCGTGGTTTACGCTCTGCCTGCGCCTGACGTCAGGCCGTTAGAGACAAGCTCGGAGCCGAGGCCGCACAGCAGCAGCATCCGTCACACATACACAAACACTCACCGAGGGCGACTGCGCCTTTAAGACGCGCAAAACTAACAATCAAACCAGCCTCGGTGTCAATGTGCGAGCGATGAATTTACTCGATATGGTTTTGTTCAAACTCTTGATGTTGTTATACTGCTTAAGCGACACCAGAGGTAAGTGTGTTTTGCTTTAGTTCTGGAAAAAGTGACGGTTAATCGGATTGTGCTTTAGCTGAAGTGAGCTATATGGGAGGGGTGAGCATAGAGAGACTGAGCGTGAGTGCGGAAGTGAAACTAAACACTAAAAATAGGCAACTTTTACAGTAAAACACGTGGAATTTCAGGTTTATAAGCATACCAGCATTTTATATAAGACAGTGTGGTGAAGAGTTTTCAAAACGACTTTTATTGGGATATTTTAGAAGAATGGCAATAAATGTCCTAGCTAGCTGTCTGTCAATGGGAACCCTGTTAGCTAACTTGACGAATGCATTCATTCACATTAGAGTAATCAGAATTGAGACAGATGATGAATTCGTTCAGTTTATACGTTTCTGTTCTGTTTGCCTTCTTGGTTTGTTATTTCAGAAGTGCATTGTCGAGTGCGCAATGTTTGTCAGAAAAAAACACGAGTGCGAAATGAAAGACTCTAACGTTACACACCTTTCCTGTAATCATTTTCACTCAAGAGACGAGGTCACCTCCGTGCTGGTACTTGTCTAGTTCACTTGTGTTTTACAAACGTATGTGTGAGATTTTACGAGAATTTAAGGAACAAAATCTATCAAAAAAGTAAAAAAAAATTATAATAAATAATTAAACCATTGACAACCTTTACGTTCTACAGTGTATTAAGTTCACGATTAGAGTTTGGGTTGGGATTAGTCTGTACTAGTATCTAACTATAATAAACATTGTTTACCAACAATAGAACAATCTGTTGTAAGTATCCCTTTAGCTAGCTGGATAAACATGGCCGTGTGTGGTCAGACAACAGAGCTGTTGCAGACTCTTCAAAGAATGAATTTCACCACACGTTTCCATAAGGTGAAGTTCAGATTTCTGCTGAAACATACCGTGCCCTTGCTGTCAGACAGGAAATGATGACATTAGATGAGTGCTAGTGAATGTTATCTCTGTGTTTCCTCCTATTTTAGTTGTCTGCCACTTCTTCACAACCAGGCTTTCTAGGGCTGCTAAAGATAAGTGAAGAAGTGTGTTTAAAAGATTAATTCACTCCAGAATTAAAATGTCCTGATTATTTATTTACCCCCATGTCATCCAAGATGTTCAAGTCTTTCTTTCTCCAGTCAAACGATATTTAGGTGTTTGAGGAAAACATTCCAGGAATTTTCTCCATATAGTGTACTTTCAGGGACCAACGGGTCGAAAGGTCGCTCGTGACATAGGCGGAAGTGGGAAAGTGGGAAAAACTCCATCTCATTTTCTCCTCCAACTTCAAAATTGTCATATCGTTGTTTTACCTTTTTTTGTAAAGGGCGTTTGACTTAGTCTTTGGAAACACTGGGTCGCAATTTAGACCTTCAACCTGTTGGTCCCCTTTGAAGTCCACTATATGGAGAAAAATCCTGGAATGTTTTCCTCAAAAACCTTAATTTCTTTTCGATTGAAGAAAGGAAGACATGAACATCTTGGATGACATGGGGGTGAGTAAATTATCAGGAAATTTTTATTCTGGAGTGAACTAATCTTTTAAGTGGATCTAGTAATTGCATGTAGCAATGGCCTGATTTATCAGGATGGATTGCTGTGCATTCCTTTATTAGTCAGCTCTCTTGGCAGTTTTGTTTTGTTATAGGATCTGTTTTGGTTCAACTGAGTTTGTTGCTATGGGATTTTATGTTTTCTAATGTATATGCTGTTCATTTAGTTCTTTTTTGACTGGGCTAAAGAAATACACTTCTGCAATATTCCCCTTTGTTGTCACTAACTGCCTAGATCCCGGTGGTGTCACATGCTCCGTGATCTTTGAAATATGCAGTTTTCATCTCCCATGAAAAATGTTTATTCATGTATGTGGAAAAAAGGAAAGCTTCATTCTCAAGTGTATTTTCAAGCCATTTTAGATGAATCATAAAAAAAGTTTAATTAACCACATCACTGTGTATAAAGGTAGGGTAGGGTAGGCAATTTCTTTTATAGGCTAAACAATTTTTGTTATACTGGTTGAAACTCTTCACATCCTGATAGCAATCAATAATAGAAGTGGTCTAAATATTAAAACATGTACACTTCTGTGGAAGTCTGCTTATGTTCTGTGCTTTGAGACAGGAGGTAATTTAACACCGTCTCTCATGACGCTTTCCAGGAGGCGTGGCTTTGGGTAGCACTGAAGGGAGGGTGGGATCTCATGCTTTCAAAGCTAGCTTGCTATTGCTAGCCTTTCCGAAGTTGCCTACCCTTCCTTTTAGATGTTTAGTATCAATTTTAATATTGCTCTTTGTTGCTTTTGTTAGCCAGCTGTGAAAACAATTGCATAAAAAGCTTTGCTGACATCCCTTTTGGCTCAGATATCAACTCAAACATGTTATTGTGTGCCTGCAACATCAACAACATTAATGAGCTGTTTTCTATCAGCATTTTGAGTTTTTCTTTTACATACAGTGAAGGTAACAAATATGATTGGGGTCAGTATGTAGTGTCATCTGTTTGAGATTAATGGTGTCTGTGTGTACTGAGGCAAGTGGATGAATATTACACCATCCAGTGATGAAATGGCTTGTTGAGCAACTTGAATAAACTGCGCATAACACAAACGGTTTTGTAGGCCAGCTTCCAATGTTATGTGATTTTTTTTTTGGTTGTTTTCATGTGGTTAGCTAGGTTCTTCTCCAACTTGTTAGATGGATCATCCCAAAAAGATGTCTTTCTGTATGATGTGCCCAGGGTCTAGCATTAGAAGTCATTAGTGAAAATTGGCTTATGCAGGTAAATAAAATTTCACCTGATTCTGTTTTTGTTGTAAGTGATTGGAGTGCTAAAAGCAATTTCTTTCTACCACAGGGAAAAATTTACGGTTTGGTTTTTATATCTATAGGTTACCTAAAGCTTTCCCCAGAACTCAGTGTGGCTGCAGTGCACATATATGGAAAATTCCTCACATTTAACCACAAAAATATGAAGTGCAAACTCTTAATGTGCTTGTAACAGATGCACTGCAAGAATGTAAGGCGACAGGATATTTTTGGCAATAATCCAGTGGACAAAACGGTGGAAAAATTCCATTGACTTGCAGACAGATATGAATATCATGTTTCATTTCTGGCAAAAAATAAATAAATAATAATAATACTTCTGGAATTTGGACAGGTGCTTAACAAAAGATATTGTTAAGGCTTTATCAGAGGAACAGAACACAGGTTTACAGAGGAAACAGGTTCCTCGCCAGTGGCAGACGACAATGGCCTTTCATGTAATAACGGATAAGCTTTTGAATGGAGCATTGAAATTGAAGAAAAAATGTGAATTAGTGTTTGAGGGTTAGAGGGTTTATTTAGAATTCAGATTATTTAATTTTATTTTTCAGATTAGTTTTAAGGAACACCACACGTTAAGTTTATTTAAAGTATGGTACATTTGTGGATTATTTTATCTAAAGCTCTGAAGTTGTTTTGCTTATACTTTTGCAAAATTAGCAAATTGCACATCTGCATTTTTATATTTTGTACGTTTAACTTTGGTGCTATTTTTACCAAAGGCTGGGTATGAGTAATGATATGAATAATTGAAAGCAGAGTTGACTGATAACCCTCCTCTCTCCGACCAGTGCAATCAGCACTATATTTTTAAAGAGTTGCTTTATTTTATAAGATATTTTTTATTTAGAAATTATTTAGTCATTTTTGGTTTGGAGATGTGTGTCATGGGAATGTGGTCATCATGTAAATTTACGTCACCAGTAAACTGCATAGTGCCTTGAAAATATGAATCAAAGCAGCAGAGGGTAACTGCCAGGCCCCTCTAGGCCCTCAGAGATGGCCTAAACTATTGTAAAAAATAATACTTGCAATACAAACTTTTAAGTAAAAAGTAAAAACTTTTTAAATAAAAAGTCATCAGTTCTAATTTTATAATTGGAATTCATAAAGTGACAATAAACATCTAAATCTTTACGAGGAAAAAATCTGCCTATTCAGTTGTTGTGTAGATGCCCATTTTCTCCATATTAGACTTTTTCCACCTAATGTTTTTTCAGTTCTGTGATTGGTGGTCCAGCTGTGAAATTACAAAGAACCAAGCCATAGCAAATCAATGTGAGACTAATTTCAAATGACAGGAAAAGTGACAAATCATATCGTCCCTCTAAATGGGTTTCAATCGCTGTAGGGAACACAATAAAACATCTTTTTTTTTATGATGAAATAGCTAGTGCTATTCGTAATGTTAGTGAGAAGGACATCGTTGCTAATTTATTATCCACACTGTTTTTGTGGATAGAGAGCAATTTGGTGCAGAAAGCCAAAGATTTTGAAAGCATTTAACTCAAGTAATGACGATAATTAGCGATACCCCAGGATGACAGCATCAACCAAGAAGCTAAAGCTTTTCTGCTGGAAATGTTTGCTGTTTGGGTAAGTTATTTGAAATCTTAATAGGTCACGAGCCAACCAAATTTATTCTAGCCGCCGCTGCTACTGTTTTTATACAGAATGTTACCCTTTATTTGAGAAATTATCTGTAAATTTACCAACTCCTCTACCATAATGCAGATTTGCTGTAATTCTCCATAAGTAAATCTTTTCCCAAATCATAAGATTATTATGGTCTGTTACATCCATTTCAAGTATCATCGAGTTCTGTTTATCACAGACCTTACTCATAAATTGAAAAACTCCATTATAAAACCCTATAGGAAAATCTCGAGAAAACCAGTGGCGAATTAATCTTCCGGGTTTTGACGTCATCCCTACACCACTCTGAGCTGTGTTCTCCCCTCTGTTCTGGCAGAAGAGGAGCAAACACACATACACACTGGCTCATGGATGCCTGCCCACAATGATGTGATGAACTTCACCTTATTTTATCTAAACTCATGTTTTCACAGAAAGTCGATCCTTTGTTTGTGAACCGCATGTTTGCGTTTTGAGATAACAAGCCAAAATGACACACCCACTAGAGATGATAACTTAATTTAATATCACTTCCTTTCAGGCTGCATGGGTGTCTCCCCAAACCTTCACAGTCAGCAGATTATGCCCATTACTCATAATTGTTTGATATTTTCATTATTTACTTGGTAAAGGGATTCCAAGAGGCATTACCAACTAGAGAAGTTTTTGATCCGTAGATGTTCTCTATTGTGACATCTGGTGTTCGTAGCATCAATAAATTGTATACCCAAAGTATATGACAGTTCCATCCTCTACAAAATGATACTCTCCCAATGTCGGTGGTTATGAACTTGAAGCGTTGTTCAGTAGACCAAATGCATTTTTAAGATATGGAATGCCGTTTGCAATACAAGTTAATTACAAAAATAATAGCCATGTTTTATTCTGTTTTTAGCTGTCAAAAGACCAAAGTATACACTTTCTTTTGTCTTTTTTTGCCCCTTATTTGATTAGTGTAGTTTATTTGCTTTCGTATTGAGGGGACCAAAGCAGCAATGAGTCATTAACCCTTTGATGCACAACATGGGTCTAAATAGACCCGACTGAGTTTTAATTTTCTTTATCTTTGCAAGAAATTAATTTCATCATTCAGTGTTCCAGGTATTCCTCAATTAACTTGTTTTTGATCATCACAAATCCTTATTTTTATTTTTACTTTCTTACTTTTTGAATAAAAATAGTTTTTGTATCACAACCCTTCTAATGCGCAACATGGGTCTAAAAAGACCCGTATTCATTTCCTATGTTATTTCAGTGATGGCTGAGTGTTTCTTTGCTGAATCTTTAAAATATATGTATTTTATCATTTGTTATTCCAGGTATTCATTAAATATCTTGTTTTTGATTTCCACAAATCATTATGTTTATGTTTCCTTTCTTACTTTATAAACAAACAGAGTTTTTGTATTTCTACATCAATTTTACATACATGGGTCTAAAATGACCCGTATTCATTTCCTATGTTATTTCAGTCATGGCTGAGTGTTTCTTTGCTGAATCTTTAAAATATATGCATTTTATCATTTGTTATTCCAGATATTCATTAAATATTGATATTTATGTTTTCTTTCTTACTTTATATACAAACAGAGTTTTTGTATTTCTACATACATTTTACATACATGGGTCAAAAATGACCCATATAGAAACCTTTGATATTTGCACATATTTGCAAGTAGGAACATATTTACTGCATAAATACTATTACTATGGTATTATTACATAATACTATTCACCTGCCACACATTTCACAACTCAACACTGCTGCTTTTGTATATTTGATGCAAGTCTTATTTTATTTTAACCACAGAAAATATTTGATATTTTGTAAAAGATAACTGGACATAATATTTGAATATTAGGCTATGGTTACTTGACCATGAAATCCTAGTGAGAAATTACTTGTGAGAAAGAGAAACATATCCAATACTATTAGCTAGCTAGCTGTCGACATATTCTATTCTAGCTAGCTAATGTTAGCTACACTAAAAAAAGATGGGTTTTTAAAGGGGAACTCAGCAACTCTAGCTATTTCTTCGCTGATTTTCACTTTTGTTGTCGCATGTTTTCTCAACGAGCAAACACATACAGCTGTGGGACGTATATTTCACAACAATGTTGTAAAAAAACTCACTTGCGGCCCCTCCTCCCCCTTTCTACCGCTGCTCATGTGCATTTGTTATTATCGGAGCCGGCCAACTTTATCGTGTGGAGCTATACCGAGGTGGGTAATACATCATACACATTGAGGGCGGCGTGTGTGTTTATGTCGAATTGCCATAAAGCATTTTGTGTTTCTCGCTCGTTCTCGCTTCTCACAAGACTTCCTGTTTCCAACTTACTGGGACGTTAGTCCCCATGTTGCAAGGTTGGTTTTCCGCCTAGGAATGTTGGGGGGAGCAGGGAAAGTCACCATTTTCACCAGAACAATTATTAAACCATCCAAATGATTTCTAAACGGTTTCATTAAGTTGAAATAGTTGCCAAATGCCCCTTTAAAGCTTATTTACATGTAATAGGCCTAAAAGTTCTATTAAGAACCGTATAGTCTTGAATAAGCCATTATGCTGAAATGGTTCAATGTGTTAAGAGTTTAGGGTCCTTTTTTCCCCGCCTTTTGATTTTAAAATCTGTAACTGTCAAAGCCACCTGAAATAACATAGGAAATGAATACAGTCATTTTAGACCCGTGTATGTAAAATTGATGTAGAAATACAAAAACTGTGTTTGTTTATAAAGTAAGAAAGAAAACATAAACATAATGATTTGTGGAAATCAAAAACAAAAATATTTAATGAATACCTGGAATAACAAATGATAAAATACATATATTTTCAAGATTCAGCAAAGAAACACTCAGCCATGATTGAAATAACATAGGAAATGAATACGGGTCATTTTAGACCCGTGTATGTAAAATTGATGTAGAAAAAAACTGTGTTTGTTTATAAAGTAAGAAAGAAAACATAAACATAATGATTTGTGGAAATCAAAAACAAAGATATTTAATGAATACCTGGAATAACAAATGATAAAATACATATATTTTAAAGATTCAGCAAAGAAACACTCAGCCATGATTGAAATAACATAGGAAATGAATACGGGTCATTTTAGACCCGTGTATGTAAAATTGATGTAGAAATACAAAAACTGTGTTTGTTTATAAAGTAAGAAAGGAAACATAAACATAATGATTTGTGGAAATCAAAAACAAGATATTTAATCAATACCTGGAATAACAAATGATAAAATACATATATTTTAAAGATTCAGCAAAGAAACATTCAGCCATGACTGAAATAACATAAGAAAATGAATACGGGTCTTTTTAGACCCATGTTGCGCATTAGAAGGGGTATCCATAGCTTGCGCATCAAAGGGTTAAGAGAGTCATTTTGACACTCTTACACTAAGAATATTCTGATGATCAACAAACAGGATGTGTAATAATAAGCCAATACAGTCAATTTACTGTATCATACAGCACAAGATAATATTTGAGCACAATGAGAACCTAAAAAAACGGCATGTGGCTAAGTAGAGTGTGCTTTAATTGATGTTTTTCAGAAATATTTACTAAGACCCAGTGAAATGTGGGTCGTGTTTTTGCATTTAAAACATTGAGACCATGAGTGGAAAAAATGGAAGGACATTTTAAGTTAAACTTAATTTAAGTTAAGTTTTTAAAACACTGTGCCATGAGCAAGACGCTGAAAAAGACACAAAAGACAAGCTCGATGGTCAAATATATAATATCGTAAATGTAGATCAGTGTAATACAAAACCACTCAGATTCATAGTCTTTCAGTTGCTGCAACTCAGTACAGAGTTATTCCATTCTGTTTGGCTTCATTTCTGTTGTTGCAGGCTGCAAACCTCAAAGCTGTGCATAACCAGCAGGAAATGAAATATGGTACTGATATCAGCACAGCTGTTTACCTGCAGTCTTGTGCCTGCAGCCAAATAGTTGAGCTGATATTCAAAACAACAGCACTCCTGCTTATGTTGGATTGCTTAAATATATAAATATGAGAGATATTTTTGTGTGCATCTTATTGTATCATATTTTGGCAATTTGGCATTATATTGACCATTGGCCATAAGAGATCTGGATTGGCATCAGCCATTTAAAAACCCGCCGACCACTAATGTGAAGTATTCAAATAAATACAGTGCTAATGTTAAATACAAAATAATATTTTTAAATAATCTCTTTTGTAAAGGACTTTTCATGTTTTTCCAGAGTCATAAACTTTATTGCACTATGAATATGTAACCTCTGATAAAGTGTTTTCCAGCAGATGTTGCTAAATATACACTACCGTTCAAAAGTTTGGGGTCGGTACGATTTTAAATACTTTTAAAAGAATTCTCTTCTGCTAACCATGGCTGCGCTTATTTCATTAAAAATACAACAAAAATCAGTTATAGTATTAAATATTATTCCAGTGTAAATCAGCTGTTTTCTGTGTAAATATATAGTAAAGTGTAATTTATTTATTCCTGTGATCAAAGCTGAATTTTCAGCATCACCAGTGTCAGTGTCTTCAGTGTCAAATGATCCTTCACAAATCAGTATAATATGAGGATTTGATGCTCAAGAAACATTTATTATTATTATCAATGTTGAAACTGTTGTTGGTCTGTCAGTTGTACTTTTTTTTTTTTTTTTTTTTTTTTTTTTTTTTTTTTTGGACTCTTTGATGAATAGGAAGTTCAAAAGAACAGCATTTGTTTGAAATAGAATCTTTTGTAACATTATAAATGTCTTTACTGTCCTTGATAAATAAAAGTATTGATTTCTTTCCTCCAAAAAATAAAAATAAAATTCTCACTGACCCCAAACTTTTGAACGGTAGTGTATATCTCTTTACAGTATTTTCTTCCTGTTTAAGAAGATGATTGGCATTTGTCTGTCTATAAATAGTGATACATATATAATCCGATTACTGTTCCTCTTACCAATTTCACTCTGAGCGATGTTAACAAACAGATGGGTTAGCTTCTCTTCTCTCGCCCTGCCCTGTGCCCTAATGATAAGACCCAGTCTGGTATTCACACGTCATACCTTTATAGTATTTTTGACTTTTTAAAAACTATTTTCCAGGACTGTTTGAGTTCTGCACCGTAAAGATAGGTCAGATAGACCTTTAATTGTGTTCCTGGGACAAATTGCCAGTCCCTTTTTGCCACAGTATCACTTTCAGCCAGCTCAAGCCTTTTGTGAAGTGGAGTTTATTTGGCTGCTGAGTTCCCAGGCTCACTTACTTGAAAATAAGTGTTGTTTTTTCCCCCTAAGTTGACAGAAATGAAAAGGAGAGCATCTTTCCAGTGGTTCGGTTCAGCTCCTCCTAAACATGCATTAAGTGTAGTCCAGATCTTGGCATGAGAAGAAACAATGCATATGCTATTAAACACCCACCATCGAATGCCCATAGCTCTGGCAAAACAAAAGCTGATTTGTGTCAAATCTTCTGACTTGCCTGTCTGACCAGTAGTAACTGTAATTCTTTTTGTGCTTTGAATAACTAAGTCTGGGTTTGCATTTTGTCATTTGTAGTGTGGTGTCTCCACAGAGCCTTACCTATAACCTCTTAAATGGCGTTGACTGTAGGAACATCATGAGTGTAAAGGTCACTGCCCTCACACAGACTCTATGAATCATGAGCCAAGCTGTTTCCACTTCCTTTAATTTTCTGTCCTGTGTACCACCCAGTTCAACTTCATGCTTCAGTGTTTAAGTATACAAATTTAATTTAAGTGACATGTACTGATTGTATTCTTGATGGAATGTTTCATCCTGCATTCATCTTGTGTCCTAGCCTGGGAAAACCCAGACAACTTCCGGCAAATTTAGATTTGCTCTGAAAGTTAGTCTGGCAAAGAGCTCATTGAAACCCATTTCCAGTCCGCAGAAATCACGGCACCAATCAGAAACGTTGGGGCGGGCTTTACACGATGACGACAGCACAGCGACGGTGAAGCAGATTTTGTACATTTACAAAGATGGATGCCGCCGTGGAACTATGTGTGACGGTTATAGTTGAACACCGTCATTAGAACTCTATAAAACCATGTTATTAAAATATATTTTTCACAAACATTTATCATAGAGAATGTTTAAATACTAATATCAGCTTACAAGGGAAACGGAGGCGGAGTTAGTGGTGCGATCGGAGGCTGCTACTGCTGGAGATGATTCGGGAGAGGTCTGTCCCCCTTTACCGGTCAGAGCGCGCACTGACACGGAGTAAAGCCTTGTTTAACTCGACTTGTCCGCACGAGCGCGAAGGTGCGCGGGGCAAAAATGACGCGTTCGGTGCGGAAGACCGGCAAGACCCCATTTCGCTTGCCTGTGTGCACAGGTTTTTTGTAACAGCGCGCGCGGCGCAGCATCCGAGGATGAACGACTTCAAGCCGAATCTGCCCGAGCCGTACGTCTCACAGCACCGGCACCCAGTTTGCGCGTCTAAATTGCAAAGTTTTTTTTTATTAAGGTTTTGTTTACGGTGTATGATTTATTTAATGGAAAGCACATTCACTTCCAGTTGTCTTGCTGTTAATTTTAAATAAACGTAGAGCAAGTAGCTAATCAGTGTCAGCAAGTTGTTCTATTCACCTTATTTTCCACGACAACAAGGGTGACGCCATTACGTTCGTTTTGTCATCTTACTTCCGGCTGAGAGGGACTTCAACTTCCGGCTGAAAGGACCTACGCTAGTTTCTAGACGTAATTCTATATTTGTAACGGTAAAATATGTAATGTATTATATGCTCAGTTAGGGGCTGCCATAACAATTGAATTAAGAGGATAGAAAAAAAACGGTGTTACGAACACAATGTAAAGCGATCGGAATGTTGTGGTGTACTACGATTTACACCCACCACCACCTAAAGACGAGGAGCACCTGAGGCCATGGCGGAAGGCGATAAGCTTGAAGTGCCCACCCAAGCGCTCTTAAGTGTGTTCGTTTGTACCATTTTATGGACGGGAAGCCGACTGACGAACACCCTTTTAGCCCGAGTAAAGGCTCGGCTACGATGTTCTGGTAAAGATCATCGCCGGGTGCTGAACAGGTTGTCAGATTCAGGTAAGCTAACTTGCATAACTGTTGTTACCTAACTTACCTATCTATGTGCTTGTTAGCCTAACGTTAGATTCGTGAAGTCCGTTCTATGAATACATTTAAGATTAGTAACGAGCCGTTAACAAAATACAACGAATCTTGCATGATTACCATTGGCCACCTATAACAGTCATATTTCTTATATTTCGTTTACTTTGTGATATGGACCTAAGGGTCTGAAGTAAAGAATGAATGAATGAATATTCACGATAGTACAATATATTATGGTACATTACAGCCTTACAATAGCTCACATTCTTCCTGTAAGGAGGCCAGCTAGCTCTCATCTCTCTTTCAGATATTGATCTACGTAGAGATTGTGTGTATACTGTCTCGTTTTTAATGCATCTCTCTTTTTCACACTGTTCTAAGTATGAATGCCATCATAAATTAATTCTCATGATCTATGTTAAGTAACTGTTACTAATGTAAAAATGTTTATGGTTATATTATTTCCTTAGATCATCAATGAGCGTCAGTGTTGCAGTGGACAACTGTGAGGAGGATCACAGCCACATGCCCCAGACCTGTGATGCAGAAACACAATGGGAGGATCCATCTGTCTCTGACCACAACTATGCTACAATATCTCAACTCAACCTGAAGCCACCTACATTTGAAATGGGAACACAATGCGTTGAGCCAGTGCTATAGTACATAACTCTGCTGAGAAACGACCACCTTTGTCAGCGGGTCGACATTGGATGCATTCCATTCAGTAGCCGAGCACCTCACCAGTTCATACACCAACAGCTTTCAGCTACACACTTGAGATCAGCTCCTAATGAAGCTGCGTCTTAATTTATTGCAGGGTGATCTTGCTGTAAGGTTTGGTGTTTCTCAGTCCATTGTAAGCAAGGTGATTTCGCGTTGGCTTGACATCATGGAGGAGAAGTGTTTCCAAACACAACATGTAGGGCTGCACAATATATCTAAATATAACAAATGAATATATTGCAATATGCATAACTTTTTTAGCTTTAATAAGAATCAGTGTATATATATATATATATATTTAATTCATACAGTGAAAACTAAGCAGTGTTTTATTTTTACATTTGATTATTCAGTTTCTGTTGTTAAATAGACCTAATGTAGGATAACCTGAACCCCTTAACCCCGTGGTTTACACTGATGTTAAAATAACACTTCTTATGCTACAGTAAAACACTGCTGTTCACTTTCACAAGTTGAAGGGATGTTTTCTTGTCACAAAAAAATTTGAAACACGTATGTAGGTTATATAAGTTTAAATCTAAATTAAGTTAATTTTATCAATTTTAAGCACAATCGTATCGAATATCGCATTGTTTAATGAGTAATCAAATTTTTTCTTCAATATCGTGCACTTAATAACTTCGTCCAGGCGATGAAGTAATGGCAGACAGAGGCTTCACCATTACCGATCTCCTCTATGAAAGGAAGGTGAAACTTGTCCTTCCTGTAAACTTTTACAATGTGCCCATATTTTACCTGTTATGAAGTTATTTTTATAAACCTTTACAATGTGACCAGATTTTACCTGTTATGAAGTTATTTTTATAAACCTTTACAATGTGACTAGATTTTACCTGTTATGAAGTTATTTTTATAAACTTTTACAATGTGACCAGATTTGACCTGTTATGAAGTTATTTTTATAAACCTTTACAATGTGACCAGATTTTACCTGTTATGAAGTTATTTTTATAAACCTTTACAATGTGACCAGATTTCACCTGTCAGTCATTTATTATTAAACCATATGTGAGCTCTGTAGATTCCCTTTAAAACTTAAATGAATTAAGTCTTCTAGTTAGAAGGAATAAGTCACGTCAAGTTTGCAAATGAATACCATCTTGGTTTATTACTTAAGACATTTAAATGGTGAAATGTATCTACATGAAGGTCAGTAGAAGGTGTCTCTAGCTTCCTGAAAACATCAAACACTTCTTACAACTGATTTTATACAACTTATTTAATCATTTATATTTAACCAATTACCTCATCTCCTATCCTTAACTAAATATTCTCATTCCTTCTTATTTACACATAATTTGTTATTGCTGCTCCATCAACTCCTAACAGGACGAAGTAGTTAAATATGTCCACATAGGTTAACTGTTACCTCTGGCCACGTTAACAATGACGATGGATGAGACAATGTGAGACCAACTGATCGTCCTATGAAGTTTTCTCCGTGCTCCCAGTTTAAAACATTTATGGTATTAACGTTATTTGACATTTTGCTAAAGTTTTGGCTAGCTAAAAAACAATCTTCTAACAACTGAAATAGCTACCGGATGTGCCGTGCCAGTTTAGCGGAAGTCGGATGACAAAATGCGGAAGCGCGAAGTATTAAAAGTGGGCGGGGCGGAATAAGGTGAATAACAGACGAACCAACGTCGCTCTGCATATGTCATCTTCTTCATCGCTCTGATTGGTTGTAGGTCTATCCAATTGCGCCCAGATGCATTTGAGCTACGTCCGTTGGTGACGCCCCTTTGGAAATGATTTGTCTATGAAGCTTTGCCAGACCCTAACTCAGTTACAACTGAGAATGGTCTGGTTTTAACCAGGCTACTTGTGTCCTTGATTTTAAATTTGTTCAGTGTTGGTGACAATATGAAATTCACATAAGCTGATGATGTTCTAAAATAGTTCACTTTTTTTATTGTGTTGGCTGGGCTGAGAAATAGTCTTCATGCATCAGTCAGCATTGTGTTCAAGATTGGTGGTACATTCAAAATGAAAACTCAAAGCTCATGGCTCGTTTCCACTGAGCGGTACGGTACGGTACAGTTCGGTACGGTACGCAATTATTTGCGTTCCCACTGTCAAAAGTTGTGAATGGTACCAAAAAGCCGAACCGTACCGTACCACTTTTTGGGTACCCTTCCGTTGGGGTACCTAGCACAGTGGTACGGTACTAAAAGGTGGAGCTAGACTCACTGCAGAACGTTGATTGGTTGACAGAGTATCGTCACTTGCGCGTGCTACAAGGGCATTAGAAGCGCCATTTTTTTAATATACAGTTGACATATTATGCTACTGTTATTTTGTCACGAAATGTAGTTTTAAGAGTTTTTCAGGCGAGAATGTAGTTTTTTAAAGCTCAAATCTGTGGTTTATTTATAGGTTTATGATAATTTGACTGAGATCCATTCCAAGCAATCACCGGGCGCTCGGCGCTCAAGTACCCCGCCTGGAACAGCCTTTCCTCGGCTAGTCGTTCTGATGTTTGCCGCTGACTCTGAGGTCTCTGTAGTGGTTAAACATGAGATATAATTCGTCTTGTATAGACCTAACAGGCGATCTTTGGTCTCGTGAATCTATAATTCGTTCCCTGGCCAATAGTTTTGGCAGAAGGCTAAGTGAAGTTTCATATATTTGAGCGCTGAATTTGTATATTTGACTGAATTGTTTGCTTTATGTTATTAAAGCTTTACTGTATAGCTTTTTGTACCTTTTACTTATACTTTTATAATGGCTATTATTGATAAAACTGAAATTTAACAAAAAGAGATAGGGTTGAGTTTTGTCATTTTTTAAATTTTATTACAAGACCATCTGTAATGTTGTTTATTGCAACATTTGTACCAATGCACATATTGCCTGGAATATGTTTAATATTTTTACATTTAAACGAAAAGAGGCACAGGGTTGTGTTTTATATTTAGTTTTGTTATAAATATAGGCTACATACATGCAGTGAATATAATCAATAGGCTATGCGTTGCCTGAACCACATTTGTGTGCTTATAATGTTTAAAATGTATTTAAATGAAATCGAAAAGAAGCAGAGTGGTGTTTTATGACGCATTTCGTTTTATTGTTGCCTAAAATGTCCATACAGAGATAACCGGAGTAGCAGAGCGAGCTGAGTGGCGCTTTCAAGAACGCGCTGTTCCATTAGCAGAATTACTGGACTCGCGTCCTCGGGAGTCATTCTCCTGAGTCGGACTTTGCGTAGGCTACTTGGTATTGAGAAACGCCTAATGCCGGCGCTTGTTTCTTGTGACAAACATGCAGAGAAGCAAGATCAAGATCTGCAGTATGTCATCCATAGCTGTTTAGTATGTCGCTTTCTTCTTCGCGCGAAAATGACGTTGATTGCTTCTTTCCGGTGTTCTGACGATTCATGCTACCCATCGAGATTTGCTACTTACTGGTTATGCGCATGTGCAGACTCAGTTTTTTTTTAACAAAAGGTAAATTTTTTATGTGTTATAAAGTAATTTCCCTTTTAAAAATGCCAACTACCATATGAATATTTGTACGGTCAGTCAGCTGAACAAGAATAACTGAAAGTTTCAGTTACTAAGGAAAGGTGTGCTTTAACAAGTCAAAGATGAATATTTGAAGATAATTTTTACTTTTCACACCGTTTTAAAAATAAAAACAGTAGTCTACAGTATACAGTAGCTACTCATAACTTAGAATTGTGTTATAATTGTATTTCATTTAATATTAATCGACATTCTGTGATCGATTCGCGCTACGGTAGCATTTTTCGACAAGGCAGCACAAATCGTCAGAACACCGGCAAACACCAAGATACTGTTGGCAGTGGAAACGCTAGCCGGATCATGGTTTACCGACCCGAACCGTACTGTACCGTACCGCTCAGTGGAAACAAGCCATTAGTGACCTTTCTATAGGTGCAAACAATGGAGTGGAAACTTGTTTGCGTTTAATCTTTTTTTTTTGTCTGTTGCAAAACTTGAGTAGAGACGAACAGACGTTTTCATTATTCACATTTTGTGTTTTTGAATGTTATAGAATTAGGACTTGAACATAGACAGTCTTTTGCCCCAAACGGGTGCAAAGTGGGTGCTAATATTTACTTTTTTCATTACAATAAGTGTACATTCCTATTCAAAATTTTGGGATCAGTATTTCATATATATTATCGGCAGCATTACTGATACAGATACAGTACATCGATTAAAAGTGAGAGTAAAGATTTTGACTGCAAAATATTTCTATTTCAAATGTTCTTTTGAACGTTTTTTTCATCAAAGAATCCTGAAAAAATGCATCATGGTTTCCAGAAAAATATTAAGCAGCACAACTGTTTTCAACATTGATTAGAATAAGAAGTGTTTTTGAGCACCATATTAGCATGATTTCTGTAAGATCATGTGACACTGAAGCCTAAAGTAATTTTGCTGAAAATTCACCTTTGCCAAAACCAACCCCAAACGTTGAACAGTATGTGCTGCCTGTGTTATGGGGACTTTACTATGCAGAATCTATGATGTTGTTGGTCCATGTGTAAGATTTCTTATGATCATTTTACGACTTATTTGATCATTTAAAGGAATCATTTGCATTGTAGATTTAGACCAAATTCTCCCTGATGGATGATAGGGCGGGTTTATATTATGGAGGCAGTAACAACTGAAAATACATTTGCTTGTTTGCAAAAGTTTTGAGAATTTCTGGATGTCAAATGAGAGTGGCTCAGTTTAACAAAACAGAGTTCAACTGATTATAGATGTGGTGGCTGCTATAAAAGATGTGTAATCACAGGCTGTCAGTGTAGTCTAGTAGTGTGGTTTAGTTTTGTCACATTTCTGGAATTTCAAACTTGGATACGATACCTTGAAAAATATAAATTTCCGATACCACTGGGAAAACTACCATAGATATTTTTTATCAATCTTTTTTTTTTATATATATATATATATATTTTTAATAATTTTGTTGCAATAGCTTTCACACAGCATAGGGAGGCTTTATTTGAAACTTTAAATTTACAAAAAAGACAAGTAAACAGTCAGTAATAAAATAACAGATAAACAAATGGCAAACGATGGCATTATATACAGTAGAGTAGAGTCAAATGAAATAAACATGGCTATAAGTTTTTCAGGTGGGTCTAACAGTATTTAGGTAAGAAGAACTACAGAAATTAAAGTAATCAAATGTAATGTGACACCGGATAGTCTTTATTGTAAAAATTTAATGCAGATTAATGCTTACAATTAAATTTACAAAAGTTTTTCAGTCAAGCGCAGTCGATCTTTTGTTCTTAGATTAACATAATTGACAGCAGCGGGTTTATTAGGCTGCTGTCACTTTAAGAACTTATGCACAGATCCAAAACTGTTACACAACATGCGTTTTCAACTATTTACATTCCAAAACTGACTCTGTTTACCTGAATACTCGCCAAGATGGGCATTTTGATGTAATTTTGTGTGCATTTGACCGTTTAAGCGCCATAAACCACGAAAAAGAACTAAATTTGGTAATGTTTGAGAGGCGACTTTGTGTGCGCCACTTTTATAGATCAGTGGTACGCACGTTTTTGGTGTGAGGCGAGCACAAAACCTGCAGGATTGAGAAAATTAACAATTTACTGTAACAACACTATTTCATTCCATCGGAGTGAGTGAGAGGAGGCGAGTGTCGAGTTTCAATTTTTTGTCGGAGAGAAGAGAGAGTGAAAACGCGCAGCTGGCATTGATACTGCGTAAACAAGTAGCTATCGGAATCTTTTCAGATATTTCTATATCGATATTTTTGACAACAATATTGTGGCTATAGAATATAAAATCTACTGTCAACTTTCCATTTGCTGCTCACTGTTATTTTCACTGAACTTTTTCAACAGCAATGTTGTTCAGGCCTTCTACTAGTCTCATCCAGTGGTGTCGTGCGTTCTGACAGCTCTGCGGTTATCTTTGTGTGGGAATCCGCCGCTTTTGTCCTCACATGTGGGGTAATTTAGGCAGAAATGAGGCAGCTATTGTTTGTGCTTGTACAAAAGTGCTCAGTGTCCGCCCTCCTTTCACAGAGTTATGCCTTTCTCTCTGTGTCTGTGCATTTCTCATTTACCCTGAAACATGTTGTCTATAAATCTATAAATTCTGTCTGTTCGGGCCTATTCTGGGAATGCCTGTGCTCTTAATATAGTGCTGATAACCAATTATCATGACTTTGTCACTGCAGCAGAATTGATTTAAATTAAAAACTTTTGTTGTCAACCTAGATGCTTTGTTTTTTTACATGCTTTACCCACTTCTCTGGTCTCTTCCTCCTCTAGAGCCTGTCATATGAACAACCAGCCAATAATAATACTAATTTTACTCTGAGATCATATTTCGTGCTGTACGTTTGTTGTTTGTTGTTGTCGAAGACAATGCAACATACATACCTAAGTACTTATACTCAGCCCATTTAACTAATTTTACCTAGTGTAAAAACTTTTGAAGTGTTGCTTTGAGTCTGAAATTGGACCTTTTGGTTCTGATGAATCATAATTTCCCTATCATTACACCTTTATTCCTCTCAGCAAAGGTTCACTGGCTGACTTTAGTTCTAGGCTACAGGGCTATGGATGAGCGAGCAAATTACTTGTTATTTCTTTTCTTTTTTTAAAGCAAAGTGCCAAGTTGCTATAGTAACAAGGCGAAAAGGAGTAGTTGTCTATTAGTCCATAGATATAAATGTCCTTGTCTCTCAAGACACATAATTTGACAGTGTTCTTCTTTTTCTTTTTAACTTCTAAAGTTTGTGAGCTGCCTTCATACAAGTCATTATAGGCTGACTGCAGCTTAAAAAAACTTCAAGGGTCTCTTTGAGGATTCAAACTAATGCTATGCTTCATGTCTTTTCACGCTTTGACTAGGGGTGGGCGATATACCTGTAGAAACGATTAACCGGTAAAAATTTGTCAACCGGTAGAGATTTTGGAGTCTTCTCTATCGCGGTTACGCTCTCGTGGCGTTGCTGTGCTGCGCCGCCACGAAAGCTTATGCATGCGTTTTTAACCATTGCGGTTTAAAAACAAGTATTTTTAAACTGTTGAAGCACATTAAGCAATGAAAGAGAACTCAGAGAACTCAATTTGCTATATGCGCATGCTGTCCTAGAGACTTTATAATATATATATATATATATATATATATATATATATATTATTTTTTTATGCGCAGCTTGTCAGTGAAGCACAGCTCTATGATCAGTAGTAAATGCTGCTTCATCTGAAATCACTGCGAGTTTGAGTCGCTTCTAATGTGAAAAAGCAACACGCATCAAACATCTTTCCAAAAATGAGAGGCATTTATGAACCTCTTGTCCAACAAAAGACAACATTTAATAAAATGTTTTACTCCAAACTCAATTCATAATGTCAGTTGAGTGTTTGAAAACATCCTTCTGTGAGATGATGTGGCTTCTTACACAGAATAAGGCACACAACATATTATTTCATAGTATTCTATAATAATAATAATAATAATTTGTTACGTTTATATTGTGTTGTTCTGGGTACTCAAAGCGCTTTACATATGGAAGGGGGGAATCTCCTCAACCACCACCAATGTGCAGCATCCACCTGGATGATGTGACGGCAGCCATATTGCGCCAGAACGCCCACCACACACCAGCTTATTGGTGGAGAGGAGACCGTGATGAAGCCAATCATTATATATGGGGATAATTAGGAGGCCATGATGATGGACAGAGACCAATGGGCAAATTTGGCCAGGATGCCAGGGTTAAACCCCTACTCCTCTTTTCTTTTCTTTTTTTTCAAGGACATCCTGGGATTTTTAATTGAGCCAGTTGCCAAGCTCTTAAGTAGCTCCAAACTGTTTAGTTGTAAGTCTGTGACATGCCACTCAGAGATCATGGTTGAAAAAAAAACACAAAAAAAGAAAAGAAATCGTGGTTGGCTTGTGGTAAGAAATGTGGTCAAATATGACAGAAGCTCAATGATGAGCTGTTTAAAGGTCAGTTCCAGTAAATAACGTCACAGAGTTTTAACAGCACTATTTTTTTGGTGCTGATGTTTGAATGCCTGTAATATGGAAACAAAACTGAAAGCTGTTGCATTTGTGAAAGCAGATGTTGTACATTGACGGGAATGTAATCTACAAATTGTACTGTGATATAGCAATTTCTAGGGTGAACATAGCTAATTATTCAAAAGGAAGTTATAGTTCATATAGCATCTCCGTCTATCTATAGAACTTACTCTCAAAGTTCAATCCTAAGTCCCAAGTGACTTTGGTAATAGACACAAAATATCTAATATTTTCACAGTGAACTGTGTAAACCATATTTAGCTCTCAGGTTTGATAACCGTGCCAACTTACTAAACCATGAAGGTATGAAGGTAACCATGAAGGTAACCATTGACAGAAGTCATCTTATCAAGCAGTTCAATGTTCCTTTATTTTAACCTGCATGGAGAGTGTGGTAGATAGAGGAGAGTTGGGGAGGTGGAGCACTAATGTGTGTGGAATTGGAATGAGTCTCACTCACTCACTCACTCACTCACTCACTCACTCACTCACTCACTCACTCACTCACTCACTCACTCACTCACTCACTCACTCACTCACTCACTCACTCACTCACTCACTCACTCACTCACTCACTCACTCACTCACTCACTCACTCACTCACTCACTCACTCACTCACTCACTCACTCACTCTATCAGGTCAGGTGTTTCTGAACTTCTGTCAAACCTCATTCATCAGAAGCTGAAAAGAAGCTTTTTGCTGAAGAAAGCTATATTTTTATTTGTTGTTCCATTGGAAAGACACTGATGATATTTCACTCAGATTGACACTTTGGTTGATGGCAGTCTGCCATGCAGAAATGATTGCTTTAGCTTCTAAAGTGTCTCAGCATTTTACCAGTGTGAAGTTTTCTGTGATGTTTTTCGGAGAGTTGTGCTCATGTGAAACTTGAATAAACTTGAACAATGTTAAATGCAAAACGCGTTTTTCCATTCCACTGCACTACTTAATGAAACGAAAGCTGCTGCTCTCCGTATGTTTTTCTGTCGTCTCCGGGCGTGTTCATATGTAAATTGCTCGTAGCTTATTTTGTCCATTGAAAGATCTGAAAAAGTGAAATTTTTCACATTGTCAATACAATGTATTGTATTGTGCTTCACTTGTGTGAAGCACCGCTCACACAAGTCAATTTACTTTACTAGGCCAATTGCTGTTTTTGTTGTACAGAAGCATAAATGGGTTCTGGCAGTCTCCAGACATGACCAGTCTGCACAGGGGAGGTAAAGTTTGATTCAAAACAGGAAAGGTTGGTTCTCTCTCTGTGGGTTGTGTTTACTGATGGAAAGCCAGTGTCAAAGTTCTTCCTCTGAAAACACATCAACCAGAGGTCTTATTAGTCATATTACCTTATAGCGTGATTATAAATTGCGTCAAGATATCATCATGTCAAGATTTCAGGGCTGTGAGTGTGAAGGAAAGGGACCAGAAATACTTTTCATGAAATGAAAAGTGTGGACTGCTGTGGGTAATTTACTTGTGCAACTGTTGTTGCAGCAGATACTATAGTGCCGTGACAGAGTAAACGCTCCCTGCTAAGGTCAGGCTATTCTTAGCATAAATGCTACTGTGCCAGGAAGTCACTTTTTGAGTCTAAGGAAGGATGGGAGGAAAAAACATGAATACTGTACTTTCCTACAATAGAAGTGCAAAATATAGTGTCCTCGTGTACATTATGACATTTTTAACATGTTAAAAAAGTTATTTTTTCTCTTTCTCTGTTTTCTGTTCCTCTTATCAATTTATTTTATGACAGTATAAGGCCAACTTCACACATGCCACACATTTTAGTGCCCATATTTACACGTTGCAGTATTCATACTGCATATGTTTAGCCTATTTTGCTGTGTGTTTTATGAAATTAAAATGTTATATTTACATTTTAAATGTCTACATGCTTCTGTATTATACATTCATACTTTTATTTTAAAATAATTTAAAATATGATTTATGATGTATGTTTTCACACAAATAAAAGTTTAGTTTTGTTTACCAACATTTTTTTTTTACAAAGAAAATTTATGTAAAAAAACGGCTGAGAATTACTACACGGTTATTATAATCATACAGGAAGCTCCAAGGCAGAATTAAATTCATTACCACTTTTGCTGGACAATGACCACATTCATGGCCAGATATTACTGACTGGTTTGTAGTTTATCACTTTGTTTCATGTTTGGCCAGTTCCCAGAGACAAATTTATAATTTGCAGCTGTTATTTAAAGGATAAATTCAGTGTGGTAAACTGAAAACTGTTTTTTTTTTTAGTCTTTGGCCCTACATGGTGCCCCCTCCCTGATGTGTTTCCTTTGGGCACGTGCCCTGTAGCCATCTGCTTAAAACAGCCTTGATAGAGCCGCAGATGTATTACACAGCAGAAACTCTGTTTGAAAGTTCAATGCCCTGCCGTTGCTGCTGTAATACTAATTTGCTTACATGCTGCAGACACAGAACGTGTGAAACGGGCCTAAGCCTTGTAATTTACGGATAATGAGTCCTCATGTTGCAGCTCAAAGTGTAATTCCAACCGTCACAGAGGTTTATTCCCACTCTGTCACCACAGTTTGCCTGTTAACCTTCTGCGCCAAGTCTTGTGTTCAATAACAGTTAGTTTGATCACAATATGGACCTAATTTGTCAATTTTCTTTCTTTCCCTCCCTTCTTTTATTCCACAGGTCAATATGAGAAATCCCTGAGCAAGTTCATTCGACATTACGAAGGCCTGACCTACGACACAGACGTCTTGCACAGCAAGCATCAGAGGGCTAAGAGAGCTCTGTCTCACCAGGACCAGTTCCTCCACCTGGACTTCCATGCTCACGGCAGGTCAGCCACACTGGTGTTACTCTTCCTGCTCGTCTGTTTTTTTTTCTTTTCTGGAGAACTGAATGTTCTGGTTTAATAATCTCCCTCAGAGCATTTATGAGCTTCCCAGTCTTTTTATCTTTTGGACTGACATTGGATTGTTCTACTTGAGGTTACACTTTTCACAGAGAATGGTAGAGACCCTCGGTGACTCAGCGCTCCAGGCAATGCGGCAACAAATTGATTAGGCATTTCGGGGTCTAGAAAACTGCCCGCTGACAGAAAGCTTTGCATTTCTGTGGTGTGTGAGCATGTCTTTATGCGTTGCCTCAGGTGTAATTATGTGGCACCATTCGCACCATCCAAGAACAGAGCAGTGTAGTAATATGCCCTGTCAGCATTAGGGATGGGACGATTACCGGTTTCACGATAAACCACGATAAAATGTCCTGGCGGTTAGTATTATCGTTTAAAATTTAATTATCATAAAAACCGTGTTTGATTATCGTGATTTTGAAAACTCGCGGTAAATCCTGTCCAGCCAGAATCAGTCTGACGCAGGCGCGACGCGAGCAGGCGCGCAGATGCAATGTTGTTTTTTTGCGCGAGAAGACATGGCGGAAGGCAGTGACAGCGCACGGGAGATTTTTCAGCCATCCAAGAGGACAAAATCGGAGGTATGGTCGTATTTTGGCTATTACAAGAGTCCCAAGGGCAATTTAATCG
Source organism: Rhinichthys klamathensis goyatoka (assembly GCF_029890125.1). Classification (NCBI taxonomy): domain Eukaryota; kingdom Metazoa; phylum Chordata; class Actinopteri; order Cypriniformes; family Leuciscidae; genus Rhinichthys; species Rhinichthys klamathensis. The sequence continues at coordinate 100,313 of NW_026606892.1, read as the reverse complement.
AGGATGGGCACCCTGTCTGCAAATCTTGCAAGAGGAAAGTCGCTGCAAAAGGGGGAAACACGTCAAATCTGCTAAGTCATCTAACGTTACGTGACAACCACCCACTGAGTTAATTTTTTACCTTAATACCACAACTAACTTGGGCAAATAATTAGACAAAAAATTTATTGGAGATGAATTATTTCATTATCTCACTTGTAATTATTGCAAAGCTTCCGCGAAGAGAAAAGTTTTACAGCAAGTGGATTTGAGCCAAGACGAACGAACATATTCAAACTATTAAGGGTGACATTTAAGGGATAATGTATTGTATTCATTCATAGTAAACTTATTACAGTTTTATTTTTTATTTTTTACCACAGAAATAATTTCAGGGACGTGAAATATTGAATTGTGATTAACTTAATGTTTTTAAATCTTGCCGGTTTATAAATCCATTATACAAGTTACAGTGTCCAAATCAATCGTAAAGTAAATGTGATCACTTCAACAATATTTTAGTAGTATTAATACTAAATTACTCTGATTTAATTTTCAATACAATCAAAACTGAGACATACACATTTGAATGAAACCAGAGATTGCGTCCACGGTGATCCGAGACATGGATGTGCGCTGTGTAGTGCGTTGCTATTTACAACAGTCATTATAAGTATTCCAGTAGTTTAGTCACCCTGACCCAACCAACATATTTTGTTCATTTAAAGTGTGTGTGCGTGCGTGCGTGTGAGTGTGTGTGAGAGAGAGAAAGCGATTTATTATTTATTAATAATAATAATATTCAGTCATACACACATCCATAAGTGTTATTATCATTATTAATGATAGGGTTTAATGACGGGTTTATTAAAACCTGCACTACCTCTCACTCTCAGGGCTCTATGTTAATGTTAATATAATGTTTATGCTTAAAAAAGTGCATATAGCTGCTAGCCTGCTAATTGTATTTTTTGTTTGTTGATTTTCAAATGTTTTCAGGGTGAGCATCAGTTCTTTTTGAACATTTCCATCTCATTTTAACAAAACCGTGATAATATTGATAATCGTGATTACTTTGGTCACTATAATCGTGATATGAAATTTTCATACCGTCCCATCCCTAGTCAGCATTTACACAAGAAGTGGTTTGCACCGTTTTGATGTCAGGTTTTGTCTTAACGTGACTGGCACTGTCTTCCCTTACAGGTTTATGACATAATATCTCACTAGTAAATGAACAGTTCATAGCTCACTTTAGTAAGTTTAATACAGCTGCCAGCTTTTCCCTCTACATTCCCCTCTATATTTAATCTACAGATTTCATCTGACACAACCTATTTTTGTAGTCTTTATTTCAGTACAAGGATTTTAGCGAGATTCATTTTTCAGTCTCTGATGGAGTAGAGAGACTGATGAAATTGCAGTGGGTTTTCATGAAAGCAATATTGCAGATTCAATACAAGTTAACCTCTGCAGCATTCGTTGCGTTATGTTGATTACTACAGAATATAATAACTCGTACCTCAGATTGGATAAAAATTATTAAACGTGTACAGGCTTTCCCCATAAAAGCCTTTGGTGCCTATTTAAAAGCAGCAATGTAAAGCTTGTATTTTTGTTTACGCACTTGTATGAATTATTCATTTGAAAAATAACTTGAACTGTAGAGTTTCTTTCAGTCCAAAGGGCTGCTCAAACTGAAAGCAATTTGCAGCAGCAAAGTGAAAGGACATTATTCATTTTTAAAAAGAGTTGCGTTTTTCGATGACACAAGCAAAAGAGACCGTTGGCAAAGAAACGAAGTTGAGCAGCACTCAACTTAGTGCAAATGAGCAATGAAACAATAATTGTAACATTTATTTATGGCGTTTTAAACATGTCCCCATAAGCTTCCATTGATTGCGTACATTACGTTACTGTGAATTTTGTAACAACATTCTACAGATGCCTTTTCAACAGAGCTTGAGTTTATTTTTTATTTTTAAATAGATTAATTTAACCAATATTTCACTGAATACTTTTGACTAAGTCTTTTGAGAACCATCAATGACATACAAGCCAATCTCGGTATAGTATGAATGAGCAAATAAATGAATAGCCTAGTTTTATTAGCCTACGCTGTTGGGACTTGTAAAAGGCTGTGATGCCACTAGGGTTGTAACGGTTGTATACTGAGAATTTCACAGTCTTAGAAAATATCACGGTTTCATGGTGTAGTAAGTGTACAGTATTAAACAAGTTAACACATTATTATTATTATTATCATCAGCTACAATGACTGTTAAATGAATTAAAACAGGTTTTTAGGTTGAATAAACGCTTTTTATTAACAAACCATATGTTAAACCATAATTTATTAACCTTTTTTAGAATAATAATCTTTTTTTTTTTTTTAATCAGAAGTTCAGGTTTGTCTTTAAATTTTTCTGGATTCTGTGTAGAATTAATTAATTTTGTCAGCTATTTTATTTATTTATTCTTAGTCTTAGTCCTGTGTCAAATGTACTTTTAAGTTTTATGCATTATTTTACCTCATCTACTTTCCTGGGGCCGTATTCACAAAGAATTTTATCTTACCACTAGGAGTACTCCTAAATTGCACTAAAATATTTTAGCTAGGAGTTTTCTCACAACGTCTTTCAGACCTACTCTTAGTAAGGAAAAATGACAACTCCTAAACTAAGAGTGAGTCTTCGTTGCTATGGATGACGTCAATTCTCATGCACAAGCTTCCTCGCAATGATCATGGTGATTGGTTGTTAGATGACAGGGCCATCATGCGGAACATAACACAGACGCAACAAATCATGGAATTACGACAGCTAAATATGTCTGTGTCCTACACAAAATAATAATAGTAATGTCATCGAAATGCATATCATGTTTGTGCATGCCCCAGTGAAGTGTAATTCTAAAAAGGCAGAGAGAGAGAGAAAAAAAAGTCGTGAATTAAATTAAATCAAGGTAGCCTAATAGCCTACCCTAATGAAAACAGCCACTTGCCTAATAATGAAAAACGACACTTGCATTAACACATTAATTGACATCCTATTAGCCTAAATAGACTAAGGAAATGTTGCTCCTATTGAAGTAGCCTAATGTTATAGTTGAATGACGGTGGATTATGGACTCGCCAAAACGGAAAAGAAAGCCCAACTGGACGCAGGATCAGTTAAGGCCAATTTATACTTCTGCGTCGAGTGTACGCCGTAGTGTACGGCGTAGGCTACGCACGTAGGCAACGCCGTCATGAGCATTTATACTTCTGCGTTTAGGTCTGCGTTGCTCTGCAGTACAGCGCCGAAACGCTAGTTGGCGGCGGAGGGTTTTAATGTTCCACTGTGTTTAGATTCCTCGCGGCAAGAAGAAGAAGATTCCTCGCGGCTGTTTTGAGTTTAGGTTACTACAAGCAATGGCGACTGAAAGAGAGCAGATCATCTTGGAGTTGGAGCTTATCGAGGTGGAAAAGGTAAATTTTTAGTTTTTTTAACAGTTTCGCTGTACTTAGAATTTAAAAATGGCGGGCGGTGCAGAAGAACACGCCGGAAATGCATAAGAGGAAACGCGATGCTACCAAGCCGACCAATCACAGATCTTGCGGTCCGCGTCGTCGCGACGTGTAGTTACATTTTTGAGGAGGTGCGCGTCAGGTTACGGCGAAGGGTACGGCGTATGGTACGCGTCTGTGCGTATGCTACGGGCCCTTACATAGTCAACGCATCGGTACGCATACGCGTGCGCAAGGCTACACATCGCTACGCTTCGGCCCCCATTATGCGTCGATGCGTAGCCAAATGTGTCATCCTAGTTTTTGATACGCGACGCGCCGATGCACGCAATACTATGCGTTGTCGGTGGGGGCGACATTGCAAGTAATGTACATAAAAAGGTATATTATTATGTTTACAGAAGAAGAAGATTTGAATACAATGGCGGGCGAAGGGGAAAAGTTATGCGAGCTTGTTCGTATACATCCTTTGTTGCCGCCGATGTAAAATCAGCAATATGCACTCCTCTTCAGTTGCCATTTTGATCTGAATATTACGTGACCCGACTCTAGACTCTACTACCCCCTGCTGCGCGATCGGTGTATTGCATTTCACGCATCGCCGGTGACGCTTGTGTACTATGAAAAGGAGCGCGTAGCTCGCATCGCTCGCGTTGCTTGCTCGCGTTGCTCGCGTTGACTATGTAACGGCCCTACGCCGTAACTACTGCGCGCACCCGACGCAGAAGTATAAATTGGCCTTTATGGTGTGTTCACACCAAACGCGAATAGAGCATCAAATACGCGTCTATCGCGTCTAGTTCAAATTTTTCAACTTGCGTGGAAGACATTCGCGGCAAACGCATCGTCCAATTCGCGTCATTCGCAACGCCCGGCGCGAATGATGCGTCTATTCCTATGGTCTATTCGCGTCTTTGCATTGACTTTGTATGTAATCTACTCGCGCAAATAATTAAATTCGCGTTCGGTGTGAACACACCATTACTGCTGCTGGCTCAGTTGGTGCTGAAAAAAAAAAAAAGATAAATGGGAAATTCGGCACTGGGATATCAAGCAAAACACATGGGAGAGGATTTGTTTGCAGATCAATGCAGCATTCCCGCTTGTGTCGCGGACCCCGGACGACTGCGAGAGGCGGTGGTATGCGCTACAATCCTTTGTGAATAGGTCTTAGTGAGTTGGAGTCCTCTCGACTTCTTTTAAGCTGTCCCAGACTTAGGTGCTACTTTTAGGGCTAAAATGCTTCGTGAATTACTCTTAGTGAAAAAAATTAGGAGTCATAAAGTTAGGAGTGACACGCCCATTATTTTTAGGAGTTGCTCCTAAATTCGCCAGTTAGGAGCTACTTTTAGCCTTAAAATTCTTTGTGAATACGGCCCCAGATTTATTATAGGCTATTTTTTTTAGCCTATTTATCATATAAATGAACACATTGTCTAACACATGTCGTGTGTTTTCACATCATCGGCAGCGCTTCCTCAGTAGAGAGAGCGCGTGCGCATGGTTGCCAGATTGCAAAGATTAATAAAAAAACCTGGCAGAAAAGAAAATGTATAATTTTAAGAAAAAAGTTCTGATTGGAGTATTTATGCTTGTGACATCCAAGCATGAAAGCTGGTAGTAGAGTCTTGTATAGCAGTCTGTAGTATTTTGTCTGCTCTTTTTTTTTCCCCAACAAAAAAAGGAAAGTTTTTATTTTTTTTTAACTACATTTTAGTCTTTTTGTCTATGGTATTGCATGTTAATATAGTCACAGTTATTGTTTAAAGACCTTGGTGTCATCTTTTTTGGAGTGGGATAGAGATAATAGCCTCTGTCTCTGACATTTTTTTTTTTTTTGTGTGTGCTGTACGTTTGTGAGTGGAGCACGAGTCTAAGCAGTCAAGTGGAAAGAAATTGCATTTGCACAGGTGAGGTTCTCCATCTATTTATTTTTTCCCCAATGCTGCTGATAAGCAAAAGTGCACGATATGATAATCGTACATGTTCATTCTGTGATATACCAGTATACCGCTACAACCCTAAATGCCACTGCACAAATCAGTTTTGCCGCCTTTTATCTTTATTTCAGCAGTGGTGTTCCTTTCTAAACCTTTTTATATAAACAAGAGCCAGAGGACTGGGAGATCTGAGCTTGCTAAGCCCAATGACATAATCTTACCTACAAAGAGAGTGAGACAGATCTGTCCGTGTGTTCCTGTGAGTGAGTGAGTGCTGAAAGCTTGTTTACAAGTTCCCTCATCTTGAGCATTTGGTTTTACTTGTTCTGCACGGTGATCTTTTCTGTGCTTTGGAAACATTTATCAGGATGATACAGTAAATCTGTTTTCATGAATGCATGAAGATAAAAAAGTGAGCATAGACCAAAAATTACTGTTCAAGTACAGATTACTGTACTGTACAAACTACAAACGCTTCCTTCTGCATGTACACTCACCGGCCACTTTATTAGGTACACCTGTCCAACTGCTCGTTAACACTTAATTTCTAAGCAGCCAATCACATGGCGGCAACTCAGTGCATTTAGGCATGTAGACATGGTCAAGACAATCTCCTGCAGTTCAAACCGAGCATCAGTATGGGGAAGAAAGGTGATTTGAGTGACTTTGAACGTGGCATGATTGTTGGTGCCAGAAGGGCTGGTCTGAGTATTTCAGAAACTGCTAATCTACTGGGATTTTCACGCACAACCATCTCTAGGGTTTACAGAGAATGGTCCGAAAAAGAAAAAACATCCAGTGAGCGGCAGTTCTGTGGGCGGAAATGCCTTGTTGATGCCAGAGGTCAGAGGAGAATGGCCAGACTGGTTCGAGCTGATAGAAGGGCAACAGTGACTGAAATAACCACTCGTTACAACCGAGGTATGCAGCAAAGCATTTGTGAAGCCACAACACGCACAACCTTGAGGCGGATGGGCTACAACAGCAGAAGACTCCACCGGGTACCACTCATCTCCACTACAAATAGGAAAAAGAGGCTACAATTTGCAAGAGCTCACCAAAATTGAACAGTTGAAGACTGGAAAAATGTTGCCTGGTCTGATGAGTCTCGATTTCTGTTGAGACATTCAGATGTTAGAGTCAGAATTTGGCGTAAACAGAATGAGGACATGGAACCATCATGCCTTGTTACCACTGTGCAGGCTGGTGGTGGTGGTGTAATGGTGTGGGGGATGTTTTCCTGGCACACTTTAGGCCCCTTAGTGCCAATTGGGCATCGTTTAAATGCCACGGCCTACCTGAGCATTGTTTCTGACCATGTCCATCCCTTTATGGCCACCATGTACCCATCCTCTGATGGCTACTTCCACCATGTCACAAAGCTCTAATCATTTCAAATTGGTTTCTTGAACATGACAATGAGTTCACTGTACTAAAATGGCCTCCACAGTCACCAGATCTCAACCCAATAGAGCATCTTTGGGATGTGGTGGAACGGGAGATTCGCATCATGGATGTGCAGCCAACAAATCTGCGGCAACTGTGTGATGCCATCATGTCAATATGGACCAAACTCTCTGAGGAATGCTTCCAGCACCTTGTTGAATCTATGCCACGAAGAATTGAGGCAGTTCTGAAGGCAAAAGGGGGTCCAACCCGTTACTAGCATGGGGTACCTAATAAAGTGGCCGGTGAGTGTACATGTGCACAAGCACCCGTCTATTCCTTTGTGTCGTGACAAAGGCACCAAAACTCACACACAAGTCCACATAACCATCTGCTTTCTTCCTGCCTGCATGTATGTGATTGTGTTCAGCGGCCTAAAAATAACGCATTTTCACTCTCTCTCCCTCTCTGTGTAATTACATGAAGTGAGACTCAAGGAAGAGAACATCTAACAAAGTTATGTTATCAGTGAGGGAGGATGCTATGACCAATCTATATTAAATAGTCAGTAGCTATGTTTCCATCCAAAGTTGCGAATTTAACTTGTGCGCAAAATTGGAATGTCGCATTAAACATTTGCGAATAAAACACAGTTTCTATCCAGTGAGCCGAAGAGAACAAAATCGTCATTTTCTGTTAAACTGGCACTAAATATTACAGAAATGGAAATTGCTGCAGTAGCCACTGTATATAATAATTTCATATCTAATAAATTACTTGCTCCTCAGAGTGCACAGATGAAACTCAATAGTTATCTTGCTTTCAGAGGCTGATGCCTGTTCTATTGGAAAACAGTTGTGTAAGACAGTTCTGGGAGGTAATTATACTGAACCACTTTAATAACAGACTTTGCTCAGGCATTTCAGGACAACCCAAACCACATTTCAGGTGCTCTGAGATCGAGATCGGTCCACTGGTTAGTCTAGTTATGGCGTCCCATTGCAGAGTCACATGTCTTATTTGATGCGCATTGAGGAATTTATTCGGTAAATGTGTTTACATCATAGTTTTCTTATCGATATAAAGTTTATCCGACTCATGCGCATTTAGTCATTTCCATTCAGCGTTTTTCTATGCGATATCCCAAAATGAGCATAAAAATAGGTGGATGGCTAGTGTGGACCTCAGAAAAAGTGGATGGCGCTAAATAAATACAAGTGAAAACAGGGTCCAAACATTGTGCTATCCAATTACTCAAAGCATATTTAGTGATAGTCAGAAATGCTTGTTGCGACTACATCATATATGTAGTGCAAAGACTCACCTGAGACGCATAAATACCTGGTTCAAACAGCTATCTGTCTCATCTGGATCACCATAGATGGAGATTAATACTAGGTGTAAAGGGCCCTTGTTTGCATGAGCTCCAAGGGCTCCTTTCTCCCTTCAGACTTCAAAGGTCTCTTGAAGCCATTGTACTTAAACATGATGAAGGCCGTCCATTGTGAAGTGGGTTCTGGGAGGCCAAAGTGTGAGTCAAGTTGATGTTTAGGAACTCAGGAGTGTGGTACAGCATATGAAGTGGCCATTTGTCACATTTGATGGAGTGTTTTTCTTTAAATACATTATTAATGAATCAGCCTCATTCTTTTTTAATTGAATTATGTAATAAGGTGAAAGTGCTCATTGAATGACTGCATATATATATTCATTTGTCTGTAAAGTGCTACTTGAGAATGTGTGGTAACTTAAAAGGAAAATAGACTCAATAATTTGAAGATGTTTTACTGTTCTTCTAAGAAGATTCATCATCCGAGGGTGGAAAATCTCTGGAATTGATTAAACCTCGTTAATGAGCAGACAGAAGTCATTAAATGTAAATAAGTTGCCATTAGATCAGTCGCCTTCATTTCACCAGACATATTAATGGAATAGTTCACCCAAAAAGGAAAATTCTGTCATTTACTCACCTCAAGTTTTTCCAAACCTGTATGAATTTCTTTCTTCTGCTGAACACATGGGTAATCAAACAGTGGAAGGGCCCCATTGATGGAAAGTATTTAATGGAAAGCATTTTTTTTTTTTTTGTAATAACATTTCATAATACTGTTTTCACTTTATTTTTGATCCAATAAATGCAGCCATGGTGAGCACAAGAGACTTCTTTCAAAAACATTTTTCAAAAAATCTTACTGACCCCAAACTATTAAACGGTACTGGACATCATGTATCAACCAATATTAATAACCCGCATGATACCAATATATCGTTGATCCCTAAATTATTTATAAAAAATATACAAGGATCAGGTGATATACACAACTTTAAGGAGGGTTTTGTTCAATAGGTACTATTCTCTCTGGCCCAAATTGTCCTCTGTCCCATCTCTTGATGAAAAGAGCCAGTGTGCTTTGTTTGACTGCAGGATAGTTTGCATATGACAAGCCTTAGTGTTTTCTGTTATCACTGAATGGGGTTTTGTTTTGTTCCTGACATTAACTCAACTGTATGTTCAGACACATGTGGTGGCTGTGGCTTAAGACAGTTGTCCATGGCTAAAAGCAGTGTATTGATTGAAATGAAGCAGTGCAGGAAAATGAGTGTGTGTGTGGTGCGCATTTGGTGTGTTTTGCCTATTGGGATTAGCGGTTTAAGCCCCAGTGGAGCATCATGCCAGAGGAGGAACAGAATGAGCCCTGGAGCTAATCTCTCCAAGGTGAGTCCACTCTCCTCCGCAGAAGCAGAGAAGCTTGCAAGTGAATGAATATTTAACAATGCAAGAGATTCATGGGGGGTCATAGCATACACATGACCTTATGACTTGAGCCTAGTCAGCGCTAGTCTTGTGACTTAATACTGATATGCACATCGCGTACCAGATCAGTCTGGCACCTCTTATCACTTCTCTCACTAAAAAAAAAGAAAAGATAGCCAATCTCTGTACTGCTCCTGCAATGCCACTGGATCTCACACACGTGACTTGAAGTGATGTCAGAGTGTGCAGTGTATTAACATTACATTACAGTGTGTTAGCAGTCACTTTCCAAACCAAGGTGACTTGGAGTGCATCATCTATATGGCGCAGTCCATCTGGAACAACACAGACTCAAGTGTCTAGCTCAAGGGCACAATGGCTACAGGATCCCAGTTTTTCTCCTCTGTCATGAATGAGGGTTTGGATTGGAACCTTATGATGATCACAGCTGCCCATATATTAACTTCCCCAAGCCCTTTTATTATTGGCGAGGCTTTGGAAGACAAAAATCACAAGCTCTCAGTTACTAAACAAATTCTCCAACTAAACAAAGCTGAACTGAGAGCTTGTGATTTAATCTATTGGGAAGTAACTGTATACATCTGCGTCAAAATAGCAGGAAGGTAGAGGAGGATTGTTTGTCATTTGTGTTGACTGTTTTCAGCATATCAGCTCGCATCAGTCCTATGGGAATCCTCCTGTGATTTGCTGTTTTGGGTTGTTTGGTCCTTTGTAGTGTACAGTGATTACTTTGATTGTTAAATACATACAAAATACACAAGATTTTTGTTAAGGCTTTTATTCAGACTGGACTGTTAAAGTCTCCTAAACGTTGATAAGAATCCTCACTCTTAATTGCTACCAGCTCTTTAGATCTTCTATAGTAGTGTAGCGTGGTGTAGTTTCGAGATGCAAAGTGAAAATTAGACAATGGATCACACTTATTATGCTTTTCCAGCAGAAACCATAGAAGAATCATTACCTGTAAAGTTGAAGAAGTGGAAAGTAGCTGAAGCCAGAAAACAAAGACTGACAGAGACAAAAAAGTATTTTAAACTGAGTGTAAAAAGTTGTGATGCCCAAGTTTGTTCTTTTTTGATGGACATGTAAGGGAATTAATTATTGTGTAGACTGCTCTCTAAAATTCACAGTGCAATTTACAGAAAACTCAGAGATGATCATGCTGATCCACGTTGATAGATGGTAGTGCAACGTCTAACACCATTGCAGTATCGGTTAAAGGGGTCATATAATGCCATTTTTGTACAAGCTAATATGATTCTTTAGGGTCTAAATTAAAAGTTTGTAATATACTTTAATTAAAAATTCTCATTAGTATTGTAAGAAAACACTTATTTTACCTGGTCAAAAACAGCTCTGTTTTCAGCGCGCCGTTTCAGTGCATATGACTTTAAATGATCATGAGCTTTGCTGACTCCGCCTCTCTGTTCTATGCGTACACGTTTGTAACACAATACCATAACGTGTTGTTCATTATAAACGTGGGATTATGAATTATATGGAGAACGTCGTACATAGAAAACATGCAGTAATGTACCCTGAGTGTAAACCTTAGACTCATTCATCGTGAAGCGATTTGCAAAGATATAAATATTAATATAAAGTTTAATAAAACGTTACACTCACTTCAGTTGTTCTAGAGGTTCAGCAGGAACACGAATAGCTGGTACCGATCCTTTATTCAGGAGCAGCTGCTTAGCAAAACCAGCTTTATACTGATCCTCGTTTATAAAGCAGTCTGCTGAGAAATGATTCGCGCAAACATGAAAGCATTGACGTTGCTCGTGGGGAATATTCCCTTCGAAAACAAACTCAACCACTGCGTCTTCAGCGGTTCGGATTTAGGAACATTAAAATGACTGCTGTGTTCTTTATTACACCCAAGAACAGAACACCACAATCGCTTAGACGCCATTCTGCTCATAGACAGTGCTCCAGCATATCAACAATGACCGCGCCGGTCCGCGCAGACTATGATTGACAGCTCTCACGAGCGAGGGCGGGTCTGTGTTGAAACGCGCCTATCAATCAACAATCGCGGGAGGGGCTTCCGAGCGTGTGACGTCACACGGTCGAACGGCTCGATTTGAGGCAGGGGAAAACATATAAGGAGATTAAAACAAAACCACTGGATGGATTTTTATCATTATATGATGGTTGTGTACAGACACTGCCAACAGACATTTCAGTACAATCAACTTGAAAAAGTGCATGTACCATTATATGACCCCTTTAAGTACATGGAAAACAGTGTTGCTAATGCTAGTTAAAAACTATTGAAAGGCCCATTTAAACTTTTTTTTATATATATATATATATATAAAACATTAATAACACTATTAAATGTAATCTTCAAAAAATGTCAAAATGAATATCTATTTTTCATACTTTACATTATAATGTTTTGGTGCCATTTAAAATGGCTGATTTTACTTTGCTGTTTTTTATTAATTTGTTTACACAATATTATTTTAATAACTATAACATGAAAATAAATATTGGCTTATTGGTATCTGCCAGATTTTAATATCTAGACTGCATGAGGAGAATGTGTTTAAAGAGCATATTGCAGGTAAAAAAAAAATCTAAATTAATATATAACCTTGTATGAAAATACCATATGAAAAGTTAATGCAGGATTTAAAATGTTTTAAAACGACATAAGGGCACTAATTTAGTAGATAAAGTGAGCGTTTCTTGGACTGCTCGTAAAAACGGCTTTTTTTTCAAAATCGCGTCATTTTACGTCACGCTAGGGAGCCTCAGCCTCGGCTCAGTGGAGAGTAGGCTGGTATTCAGTGAGAGCGGCCGTGAGTCAGTGTGTTTTCGGTAGTTTTTGTATTTTAATTTATCATCGTCATGGTAAATTATTGTTTGTGGAGGTTGCAAAAACTCCGGCCTGTCAGGACATCGAGTCCACAGGTTTCCATAACAAGAAAAGGGACGGTGTTGCTGTATATCTTTCGTGCCTGGTGCGGTTTGTGCAGGTGAAGAGACGGGATTTCTCTTCCGCATCGGCTTCGAGAAACGCGGTCGTGTGTAGCGTTCACTTCAGATCGGATGATTATCATCCCGGCGATATGATGGAGTTCAAAATGGGATGCCGAAGCAAGAATATTGATCGTCGTATACTGTACCAATGGCATGAAATAGTGTGATATAGGTAGTCATGCCCTAAATAGAGGCAACTTGTAATTGAAAAACAAAATTACTCAGGTTGTTTAAATATTCAAATCTTTTATTTTCTATTTATGTTATAACCCAGGTGAAAAATATGTATTAAAAATGTACTTGGGTATGTTTTTTGTACAATAGAAATATACTCAAGTATAGTTTTTATACATTTAATAGTATAAATCTACCCTAAAAATACGAATGTCTGCTGGCCTGATGGTAATAATCTGTACAATATTGTGAGCACAGTGTATATCGTTAGCGAACGTGTATATCTATAAGCACGTCTCTCACCAAGACACCTGTCCTGTTCTCCACTGGTTCTCACACCACAACTCATGGTGTCTCTGACCGTTCTGTCTGACATTAGTCCTGGCCTGTCCCTGCTCTCTTGGCAGCATAGCAGGCTCATAATTGTATGGCTGTGGTCCGTCATACGAGTAAGTACTTCCTCAGCGTCCGAAATGTCATTGCGATCCATTGTTTTCCTGTTGTTTGAATCAACCGCTCTCCCGCCCGTTATGTCACGCCCGCCACGCCCATTTTCAGACGCGGAAGTACAATTTTCTCACAAAAACGACTCCAGAAGCTTCTGTAGCGTATTTATAAGTATATTTTAAATAAAATCTAGTTCCTACATTATTTTTCTATACATTGACTCGTTGGGTCCTCTAACCTGCAATATGCCCTTTAATGTTTCAATATAATAGAATAAAAAAATACCACAACTTTCATAATTTTATTGTTTTTGGTAAATATAGGTTCTGAAAATAAATCCCACCATTCTCAAAAGGGGAAGTGGTATAACAGAAAGTGATTCAGACTTTGCTATGCAGACAGAGAGGGCGTTGAGAGATTATAAACACCCTCAGTGTATATTAGCCTGGAATTTTATTGTTTACACCCAGCCATGATCACTGTGAAATTCCCAATCCGTCCTCTCCACCGACTGCATTAATATGCCAGTCAGCAGGCACAGGATGAACCAGCACAATTAAATGATTGTGTTTGTGTTTGTGTGAGAGATTTATTTATCGAGTGCCTGATGTGATGTTTCGTTCTCTCCCAAATGCTGATGCTGCACTTCTGCCAGCGTGTCACTCATTGCTTTTCTAGCATAGTCTGTGGAGACAGTCTTTCTACTGATGGACTTGCTCTAATCACTGCAGGTGTTTTTTAGAGGGCAGCTTTTTCAGCTTAATAATATTTGTTATCCGATATACCTCTGATATCTGTTAATCTCCATCACCTCTTTCTCTCTCCGTTCAATAACTTGTTCATGTAGGTGGAATTGCTAAGAGTTTTGTTTGTCTCTGAGAAGGTCAGAGAGAATTACCTCTGCCATTTGGCTCCGGCCTCCAGCTCTCAGAGGTAGCAAGCTGGACTTCAGATGCCCTCCTCAATAACGTGAATGAAATCACTTGTTTGTGTAAGAATTCAGTGATATATGCAGTATCACTTCACTGCAGGATCTTAGCCAGCCCCGCTTTCCCACAGAGGTATCGTATAAGTCATGTCAAGTCACCTTTATATATACCGCTTTATAATACAGATTGTTTCAAAGCAGCTTTACAGTAATAAACAGAAAAATAATGTTCAGTGATGCAAACAGAATCCAATTCTGCTGTAAAGCATGCAGCTCTAAAAAGAAAATAATGTTGTTTTTCAGCTGACGTCAGTTCTATGTTGATTCAGTTCTGTTCAATAGCTGTGAAAAGTTAATCAATTATGGAAGGAGAAAACAGTGAAACAGTGATGCCATGGTCTAGCTCAGTTCTCATCCAGTGTCAGTGCAGTCAAATCAATAATATTGCTGAATATAGCCTATATGGTGTATTCTTTGTGGGAACTTAATATGTGGCCTTTTTGCACAATCATGGTCAAAATAACACCATGTTTTGTTGCTGTGATTAAAAGAAGACAGAAGAATGCATGCACTTAAATGCACACTTTCAAACATGTATTTATCACAAAAAAAAAATCATGCTTAAGTGTAGAGTGCTTGATGTTTCAATTAGAAACTCATTTGCATTTTATTACAATAGTTTTTCTTTATAAGGCAAATTTAGCTTATGCTAGTGATTGCTTAAAAAATGATTTAATTTCTATGTATTCCATGTTAAAATGTGGTTAACATACTGTATACAGAATTTTTTTTTAGTCTGACTTCCTTAAAGCCTTTGTGCTTCTGTTCATAAGATTTTTTTCCCCTTACTTCAATTACACCACATGTTTGCATGACATGTATAAGCTGGAATTACATTGGCTTATGAAATTTTAAATGAAAATTGTCCCCTGAAGCAAGAGGATTGTAATTTAAAAGCTTTAAAGATAATTATTAAACAGTATGATGCTCCCTGAGTTAATCGTCATGATTAGGAAAAATAATGATTTATCGTTATTTGCACATTATATAAAATATTATGTAGAGGATTATAGACAACTTAAAATTTAAATAAGCTTTGTTAAAGCTGCAGTCCGTAGCTTTTTTGGGGTTAAAAATGATCCAAAATACATATTTGAGAAAATACATAACCAGCCAGTGTTCAAAACTCTCTGCTTGCCTTAGCTCGATTCAAAGCGGCTTGTATTAATGTTTTTAATTCCAGTGGTACTGGTGGATTTCCGCGGGAGATTCGAGCATGTCTTTGGGTCATTACGTCACATCTGTACACATAAAGAAGGAGTCTCGGCTAGTAGGCTATATTGCGAGTGAGGATGCTGGAGGTGGAGATTTATAGCCTTTTCTCACAGCACTTGATATAATTAAACTTTTCAATTTGATGGCGGATCCAGAAAGGTTCAAACGACAATCACCAGTGACAAAAGATTCACCCGCTGTAAAATGCAAAAGACTTCGTTCGGTCTTCGGAGTGGCTACAGAAAACAAGAGACTGCAACCGGCCCATGCGAAAAACAAGGATACATATCGGAAGGACATTACATGTAGTCACGCAATGCTGACGTTGTTAACATTAACAATTTGAGAACAAAGTATAATTTGCACGGTTTTGCGTGATATGATAACTTATAAACGATTGTTAGATTTAATCAGCGCGATTTACTGCAATGTCAGAACCAGAACAAAGGTGGATGTTTCTTCGTTGTTCAGATGACATATTCCGATGAAAATTTTTATGTTGGTCATACTTCCAAAAACAATAATCTGTGATTCTGAATGCCAGTATCCACATCAGCGCGGTGATTGACAGCTGCACAGTCTCCTCAAACACTGTGTTCATCCGCGCTGTGCCGTGTCGAGGGTGTCGAAGTACAACTCACGTAGAGTTGATAATTCCGCGAATGACTGCAATTGCAGATTTCGAACAGAGATGGCGACAAAGAGGAAAAACGCCGGACTGCAGCTTTAAGGCTCGTACACACCGGGACGAATATCGGCGCGCGTTATTCGTCAGCGTTTTTCAACGCGTTTTTTGTGTTCACACCCAAGCGATTTTCGCTGACATTGAGCCGAGCGCTCAAGCCAAGCGCATGGCGCTTAATATAAAACAGAAATATATCAGTCCTATTTTGTAGTCGCTGTCGCGTTTGTCATATAGTTCTTTGTTCCGACACCAACAAGACCAGCAGCTCTACATTCATCTTGCCCTGCATCTTCCGCCAGTGTAGACCATAAGCGTCACATTCGCGGCATTATTACGTCTCTCTCCTGCACACGAAACAGGAGGAGAGGATCAAACCAAAAAAACGAACCCGAGGCGTTTTTAAAAAAATGACGCTTTTACGCGTGGCGTTTTTCGCGTCGGTGTGCACACTCACATAGGCGCCCTTTGTTTAGTCATGAGGCGTTAAACGTCGGCGAATATCTCGCGTGAAATTCGTCCCGGTGTGAACAGGCCTTTAAGCAAAAATATAAATAAATGATAAATTACTCAGAAATATTAGAAAAAATACTTTTTTATAGGACAGATTCAATGCAGCCAAAGAACCACCAAAACAACCTACCGAGATGAGCTGGAAAGACTTAAAAAGTGACTTTTTTTCTGCAGGTGGAGACATTTAAATGTATAACAATCTAAAGTTGTTGTCATGGTCTATTGAACTAGTTGGGGTGCTAAAAGAGATCCCATTTCAGGAGTGCAATTCTACCATCCTCTTTGCAAATTAGAAAATATTTGGAATGTTCTTGAATATTATTTTGATACTATTCCCGTTTTCTTTTGTATGTTGATTTGTTTCTTTGTATTAATGATTTATTTGACATGATTTTGTTTTGTCTTGAAATGTATGTGTATATGGTGAATGGTGCTTAGATAAGTCAGGCTAACTGATTTCTTTTCAGCTGGCAGGTCACATTTCGAATAGATTTTCAACCATAGTGACACTGAAGACTATTCACCGTAATCTGTGTTAGGTCCACTAAGAAACTGCCTTTTATTCACATGTCTTTCCGTGCATGACAGGCTTTTTTGGAATGTTTGTGATTGAGGAAGAGGTTTTAGTTCTTGTCGTTGCCATGCCCAATCTAGTTTTGTAAAATTGTTGGAATTATTTGTTGCTGAAACCAGATTAAATCAAATCTTATTGTGGAACTGAAAGTACAATTCTAGTCAAACGCGACTAGAACTTTAAAAGGGCACCGATTTATTATGACAGTATATATAGCATTACATAGACTCCTTCACTGTGGCAGTGCTCTTGAACTTTGCAACGGTTTAATTTTGAGTGTGATGGTTTTTTTTTGTACCCATCTCATCCACTCCTGCTGTTTCCCAGTGCAAATAAAAACTGTCTGGTATGTCAGTATGAATGAGCGCAGAGGCATTAGATTTGATTGGATTATATATTGAAAATGACTGAGCATTTTAAAATCACTCAATTTCTTTTTCCTTTGAAATATAATTGCAGAAGTGGTCATGATACCAGGCTTTTATAACTCTAAGTCATGTTTTTGTAGCCATGAGGTATTGCGTGTCTATGTATGATAAATAATAAACATGCTATTTCTTTTGCTTAAAACAGGCAAGGCAGGGTCACATGTGCTTCATGTGATGCATATCTCCCCTCTCACTCCCTCATGTGAGCTCAGAGAACAGAGAGATTAGGAAAAGTTGAGAATGAACACAGACTCTCCTTACATTTCTCCTGAAATTCCTGAAGAATGAGTGTTGAGCATGTGATCAAAATAAGATCCCCTTTGTCTGTGAGAAGTCTTATTTTTCGTCTCTCACTGTGATCTTCAGGTTTTTTTAATTTTAATTTTTCAGTGCAATGCCCTGCAGATGTCCTGCCACACAAAAACTTGTTCACATTTTTGAAGGATTTCATCTGCTGTCCATGATCACAGTAAAGGGACCTGAAGCACAGAGGTGACTGAAATAATAAAGAAAGTGCTGTGAGATCAGAGGAGGGTTACATAAGGATCTGGTCTTCTGACCAGATGCGAGAAGAGGCTGTCGCTTTTTGGGTCTTTTATTTATGGTTTTAAACAGTAGGCTACATGTTGTTTTTTGTTGTAAAGAGGTTGAACTTATTTCTTTTCTAGTTTATTAAAACTGACATTTCATTAGTATTTTATATAGGGAATGAGTGTGTGTGGTTGTGCTGTTTTTCTGGAGGGAGTTTTGTGAAAAAAAAAAAAGGTTGAAATAACATTTTGTAAAGCTGACTTCTATTTAATATACAGAGCCTAAATTTGGTCAGACTAAGCATTTACCTGTTTTATTAGAGTATTTCAGAGCTTGTGCCAAACATTATAATGTGAAAACACTGTCACTCGATTACCTAAAAATTTGAGTTAGTCTTTGGCTGTGACACACCAAGCCGACGTCAGAGAACTTGCGGCGATAAAAGCCGACTGTGTTGTCGCCTCGCATCGACTGCGTCTGGGCCAAAAATTTGCGCATTAACACACCAAGAGGACTACAGGTAACTGCCAACTAGCATGTGCATTCTGCACCTGCATGTAAGGAAATAACGGTTTATTTCAGCAGGTATTAATCAATGTATTTGTCATTCAAAAAGGGAAACCAAAACTACTGCAGATACACAGACCGTAAAACAAAGCAGCGCTTGCTTACTATTTTTAATATCAATCACGCTGATTACTTGCTTCATTCCAGGCGGCTCATGTTGTTATGAAAATATTAGCATATTAGAATGCTCAGGTAAGATGACGTAAAATTAGAACATCCTTCAGTCTGTGGCGTCTCGACTTTGCATGCTTTCATCACTTTCGCTTTTATTCTCATTTTATTCTCGATTTCTCAACGTCGGCCCCTATGCTAATTCAACATGCTGAATTGGGCGAACTCCCATCGACGTGAAACCGACTAGTCTACATGTGGAACAAACTGCAAAAACTAGCCCAACAGATGGTCACCGATGGCACAGTGTGTCATGGCCTTAATAGTTTTTAACAATTTTTTTTTAGATGGATTAAATTAGAATGTTGAGTGTCGAGACTTGGACAGTTGTTGTTGTTGTGTCTAAAATAACTCTTAAACAACAGTGTGTGAGGATGCTCTGGGTGGCTTAAAAGAGCCCAGCCTTAGGTCTCTGAAATTCATGTTCATATACTGTATAATATGCGGTCGGTAATATTTTGAATGTTTTTGAAAGTGTAGAATTTTCCCCAAGGCTGCATTTATTTGATAAAAAATACAGTAAAAACAGCAATGTTTCCTGTAATGGCAAAGCTGAGCTTTCAGCAGCCATTACTCAGCCTTTAGTGTTACATGATGTGGTGTTCAAGAAAAATTTCTAGTGCTGTCAGATCGATAATCGCATTTAACATAAAAGTTTGTTTACACACATATATATATATATATATATATATATATATATATATATATATAAAATGTGTGTGTATTCAGTGTATACAGACACACACACACACACACACACACAGACATATATATATGATGTATATAAATTTAATAATATATACACCACACATATGTAAACAATATTTTTAGGTTAGATCAGAGACAATTTATATAGAGACATGCCACTTCCTCAATCCTCAATACAACTATATAGGGAAAACCTGTAATGCCAAAGATGGCGGTTGTATGCACATGCCCCGCCCCTCCCGCTGGTAAGCCAATTGTCTGCTTTTAACAGTCAAGCCGGGAAACATGTAAGCGTATCGTCTGGTTCCACTGACGCATGCGCACAATTGAGGTTTGCGACAGCGGAGACGAGAACCCTTGCGCATGCGTAGTAAACGTATAACCTGTGGGGAAAAAGGCCTTTTAAACCTTATTTTGGGGCAAAGTCATCAAACTTTTTCAGCGATTTTTATCATATTTTACTGCTGTTTCTATACAAGCAGTTTTTATGTCCTGGTGACCAGTGAAAGTGCAGTTCTGACTCTCTGCCCATTCATTTAGAGAGGAGCCTGGTCTTGTTAGTCCGAAATAGCTGCCCGGAGGCGTTGCCAAGATGGCGGCTGAGTGGCATGACTTGCCTAAAAGGACTTTGTTTAGATGCAATTATTCATGATTAATTGATTTGACAGCACTAGTTATTTTCCAATGTTGAAAACTTTGCTTTTTTTGTAGAAATCCTGATATATTTTTTTTCCAGGATTCTTTGATGAATAGAAAGTTCAAATGAACAGCATTTATTTGAAATAGAAATCTTTTGACCCTCCTTCAATGCAAGCCAAAATGATTTATTTGCCAGTTTTATCGTCAAGATCAGTCACTACTTAGAAAAGCAATAGCACAATTTAAAGTTCATGTCTGTAGTTGCTACAAGATGAGTTTCAATAGCAATACTGAAGTTTTCCACTTCATTAGCACTGCTAATGATTCTCTCTCTCCTAACAAACACACTTCATCTTGTCAGTGATCTCTACAGTTCAAATATGTCCTTTGTGTAGTGGTATGTGCTATACAGGAGATGTTGACTCATCACCAGATGTTTTTTTTTATGAGGTTTTGTACTGAAAAGTTCTTAGAAAACTTTCCTGTCCATCCATCAGATGGTTAAAAGCGCTTGCACCGAATCTCTGCGGCTGTGTTCTGATGTTCTTATTCATCTATACCTCAGCCACTGTCACTGTGTCCTCTCTCTGTACTGGAACTCCTGCTCCAATGGCTTGTCCCTGATGTTTATGTCCTTTTGCTCTAAATTGGGTTTGGAGTGAGGTGCTCCTCTAGGGCATTCTGCAAGGAAACTACTAATCTCACTGACTTCGGATTGCATCTGATAATGAAGGACAATACCGTGGCATGGACGGTACATCATAACTATATAGTGCACAATCAGCATTGTGATTATTTATGCTCCTGCTGGGGGAGGTGGTAATTGGAGAACAATGTCCAATAAGACGGTTGATTGGATTAAAAGGTTGCTTTTTACAATATTGGTTAGAGCGAAGTACACAAGCATATAATAGTTTAATAAGGACTTTCATTAAGACGTAATACTCCAAGAGCACTAGAAGATGGGCAAGCAAATAAACATCTCAATGGCTTTTCCTCTGTTTTATAAATCATTTTATAAAATCCCAAATGCACTTTTTAAAAGTTTAGTGGTTTTTTATTATATTTTAAAATGTAGTTTATTCCTGAGATGCCGAAGCTGAATTTTAGTAGCTGTTGCTCTAGTCTTCAGCATGATCCTTCATCTGAAAATCATTCTAATATTCTGCTTTGGTGCTCAAAATTTTTTATTATTATAATCGGTGTTGAGTAATCATAGTTGTGCTGCTTTGTGGAAACCGTGATACTCTTTTCAGTCTTTTGCAAATCTTTTGTATAAGAACTGTTGAATAAAAGTATTAAGTTATCTTCAGTAGTTTTTTTCTTGCTTTTGGTTGTCTCTCTGGGGATTGTAAAGCACTATTCTTCGTCAGGCTACTTCAGAATGATTCAAATTTTTGATAAATGGTAAATGCATTTATATAGCGCTTTCACAGACAAATGGCCACCAAAGCGCTTTACATATTGCCTCACATTCACCCATTCACTCACTCATTCATACACCGACGGCGGTGTCAGCCATGCAAGGCGCCGTCCGGCTCGTCGGGAGTATCTGGGGTTAGGTGTCCTGCTCATGGACACCTCGACACTTGGTCAGGTGGAACCGGGGATTGAACCACCAACCCTCTGGTTTGTAGACAACCTACATGAACCACTGAGCCACTGCCACCCCAAGTGCTGTACAATGAACATTTTAATTGAGTAGAATTGGACCAAATTATAGAATTACATTTATATTCTAGGAATCCAATTTCTCACCTGTACTTTGCTCTTGCCCGCAGTGGTGCAGTCTGCAATTAATTCTGTTGTATTGATTCTATGTGGCACGTAGCATTGAACACAGACAGACTGGCAAGGAAAGTTGATTCAGACTGCCATGCACTGCAGGATCAATGGCTTCTCTGGCGTCTGACAATTCATTCCCCATTTTCTTGGTTTTTGTTTACTCGTAGAGCAAGCATCCATGTCTATAGCCCTCCAGCACCCAGATGGGCCGATCTGTGTCTCAGTAATGAGTCCTTGGAATGGAGTGTGATAAAAATAGGTAGCTTTAAAGAGGGAGAGAAGGACAGGAAGAAAAAAAAGCAAATGAGGCAAAGTCCAGCTCAGAAGCCAGAGCCCTGATTTCTGCTGTGATTCACTAAACTCTCTCGAGGTTTCCTTATCTTTCTAGCCGTGTGAATTTTGCTCATTTTCCTGCAGATAAATCACTGCAGAGTTGTCCATTGCATCGTCCGTGTTTTTTCTACATTTTGTGTCATTGTCATCAATCATGTTATGGCATCAAGTAAAATGAAGTAAAAAATTGTGTTGTTATATCAATTTTTATTTTAATGTATTAGTTTGTTGTTGTTTCAACTAATGTATTATAATTTTTGTGTTGTTTAATTTATTATTAATAATAATAATAATAAATTATTGATTTGCTTGTATTTATTTATTTTTTATTTAATGAATACTATTATTATTATTATTTAAGATTTGGTTTGCTTGTGATAGGAATAGTATTGTTTGTGAGTGGTGATTTTTAGAGTTTACAAGTATCCTGTTCCTTCCTCTGTCTCTGTTGTTTTTGTAAAGGTGAGGTGTTTCATTCAGGACAGGTAGAGCCCAGATCAAGTCAATGAGTCAGGCAGTTTTGTAATATATAGATGTCCTTCACATTTGCGCTTACCTCCTCTGTCCTGACCCAATCCAGCTGACATTTTTCAAGTGTCATCTTTAACTAGCTTAATGCTTTATTCTTCCCTCACTCTCTCTCTTTCTCATTGGCTTGCTCTTTAAAGGCTTTTTCATTCTCAGTTCCTATCATATCTTACACACTCAACATTCCTTACTGTTTTTTTTTCCGCCTCCATCTCCCGTCTGTCATAGCGCACTCTAGTCAAGCGTTCATTTATCGCTGTAGTAAACAAAGGAAGTATCATGTACTCCGTAATTATCCTGTTCCCTTATCACTTTGTCCTCATATGTAGTTGCCGTTTATGCTAGTTGGTGTCATCTCTATGCACCAGAAATCCACTTATATTCAGATGAAGGGGCTGAGTTGGTGGATGTCATTAATTTCAGATGCATTACTGTAAACGTAATTAAAAGTGTTGAGTGCTGGGTAATTACATAGCACATGCTGGTTGGAGTAAATTGGGTCTGGTTGGGATTGGGTGGGATATTCCCGGAACTGCCTTTTCCGGTGAAAGTGATGCTGTCAGGGGACAAATTATCATAGTGGGAACCCAGATGGCTCCCTTTGGCTTTTTGGATGTTCACGCAAAGGAGTTTGCTGGGCGCTCGACAACTGCAAGAGAAATGCGATGATTCACTATGGAGCTAATGAAGGCTTGCTGGTGCTCAGCTGATGAGGGGGCTGTCTTTTCTGGCTCTGAGGTCGAGTGCTATCAGAGTCTAATGATGTGTTGGTGGTGGGACCCATTAAAACCACGATCAGCCGTCTGCTGGGATATTAGGGATGAATGAAATGAATTGTGGAACTTTAACACCCCTATCTTTCTCTTACCCACAAATATCAAATATTTTTGTTGAGTGCACATCCTTTTCAGTCTGCATATGTGTTTGTATTTTCATGTGTGTTTAGATTTGCTGAGTATGAGATTTTCTGATTGCTTGTATTAATGGCTGCTAGTAACAGACATCCCAGATGTTCCCATCCTGTCATCACATGAGGATAAATATAGCCCTCTGCAGTAGTGATAAATGGAAATGCGGCTAATTTGTTTGAGGAGCAAAAGTGGTGACCAAGGTGCTCTGTAATCTGTACTGTCTCGTAGCGTTGGGTTAGAGTCCACCTTAGTCGAGTCCGAGTCAAATACAAGTCTTTAACCAATCAAGTCCTAGTCAAGTCCAAAAGGTCCGGGTCGAGTCTGAGTCCAACTAAACCATACTGTATTTCATTAAATCAATATCTTTTTATTAACCAACTTATAAAATGTCAATTTTAAATGTAACAAAAGCAAACCTCTATTGAATCTTGCTGTTTTGATTTTTGATTTCACATAATCTCATCATAAATATTATCCTGCTCAGCAAACTTAAAGTTATATAATGGAAGTTATGGCCGACTTTATTTTTTGTATTTTGACATTTCTGTATTTGTGACAATGCAGTACTGACCCGATCTGGCCAGTGACAATTATGTCAACTGTCCCGAGCATATTTCACTGAATCCCTGAACTCGAACATTTTTCAAGTCCCAAACGCTTGATTCTGAGTCAAGTAAAAATGCATCAGAGTCCGTGACAAGTCCGAGTCTGCAAAAAGTTGTACCCTAGTCCGTGTTTGAGAAACTGTCTCATCCACAAAGTATCTCAGAGGAATTTCGTTTTTCTGGTTCCAGTTCTAAATCCTCTTACCATAATGGTTTTGTTTATGCTTTCCAAATGATGGGAATTTTGTTAACAAGTAAATTATTAATACAAATAAATTAACTTTTACTGAAGAGTCACCATAAATGCAATTTAATAATGTTACTATTTTATGTAATGTATTTCAGCACAGTGTTCTGTATCAGTGGCAAACAATGCACTCATGAGAACAGTTAATGGACCCAAATATCATTGGAAAAGGAAATGAAAACTCTGCGCCTCCTGACACTATTGCTATGCAAGCTGTACTTTTATTTTAATTTTTTACTTTTTTTATTTTATTTTCTTATTATCAGTGCATTTTAGTTGAGCATGCACTCTCTTCCATATCTTATGAATAGATACAAAACATTACAAATTGGGCATAAGACAATTAGCCTTACTGCTGAGAACATTTGGACATGATAATGATAATTTTTAGCTTGATGGTAATAGAAATCACCACTATTTATAAAGACTAGCACTGGTTTGAAATGGATAGCAGAGACTCTGAATGGCTCCACTGGGGGAAAATGTTGAGCTGTGCGTGTGTGTGTGTGTGTGTGTGGAAGTGTTTGGTTGGGGTTTGAGCGTTTTCCCACCCTTGAGGGTTGAATAAGATGGTGGATGTTGTTTGTGATAACATACTGACTGAGGTTCTCTGAAGACAAGCTCCCACATTGTTCTGCCATTGTAACTAGATGATTGATATCTAATCAGTGATTTAAAGATTGACTGAATAGTACAATGAGCTGGATTCATTGAGCATCAGTGCAATAATATGAAATCAGCCGTATCTGATT
The DNA here is from genome assembly GCF_029890125.1 of Rhinichthys klamathensis goyatoka. Classification (NCBI taxonomy): domain Eukaryota; kingdom Metazoa; phylum Chordata; class Actinopteri; order Cypriniformes; family Leuciscidae; genus Rhinichthys; species Rhinichthys klamathensis. Next base: position 74,935 of record NW_026606892.1, on the reverse strand, counting down.
TTGTTGATACCTACATAAATGATTGAACTTTGCACTGTTGTGCAAAATAACTTGTGAAAACTTTGTCAGTGAGTCAGGATGGACTTCCTGCGTTACTTCCTTTTGTCTAAACGTAACATTTCACCAGGTCTCGCAAGAAGGATCATGTAATACACTCATTCCTTGAATCTCTGCTACTTTGTCCCCAAAAAATGTTGGTATTGTTACCTGTCAGTGCTCGTTCTGAGGTATGCGTGTCTTTTGTGTGTTAAAGCATGGGTTAGTGACAATATATGAATGGTATGAACATGTACTGTATGTTCTATGGTACTACTAATGTCCTTCTGTGCTAGATAATCTGTTCCGCAGGCTGTTAGGTTTACTGTCATATGCAAGTTTGCCACATTAACAAGTTCAATTAGAATCAGTGTGTCACAAAAATCAGTGTGTTATTCTGTCCTTATTTACTCACTCTAATGTCTAAACCCATATGACTTTTTTTTCTGTATTCTTTTATATCTCTATGGTGATTTTTTTTGTACCTTTTTGAAGCTTGGAATCCTCAATCATTCATTGTAATTTCATTGAAAAGGGGGATTACTATGTTGTGGGGACCAGATGTCCGCACAAAAATAATAATACCAGTAATTTTTAAACTATGGCGGACTTTTTTTGTGTGTGTTTTTCTTTAGCTTATAAATCATACAGAATGATGTTTTTTGAGAATGTAAAAATGCAGAACGTTTTCTGTGATGGGTAGGTTTAGGAGAAGGGTTAGGGTTAGGGAACAGAATATACAATTTGTATTTTATTAAAATCATTTTGTCTATGGAAAATGCCCCCATTAAACATGGAAACCCAACGTGTGTGTCTGTGTGTGTGTACTTGACCATATTTTGGGGACAAATTATTCCCCATGAAATGAGCAATAAAATGTCCTTTTGGAGAGATCCTGAAAGAATTATAAAAAAACCCAAAAGAAAGTAATTAAAAAGAAGAAAAAGAATTACCTGTACATAGAAACAGTAGATGTCTATGCTATGTCCTCATTTAGATGGCTGAGCAAACGTGTGTGTGTGTGTGTGTGTGTGTGCATGTGTACTTGTGAAGGGTAGTTTTAATTAGAGAGTTTTGAGAATGGCCTGACCTCCTCCACCTGCCTATTCTACCTCCAGGACTCTCTGTCCTTTAGTTTCCTCTCCCTTTTTGCCTCGTACTCCTCTTCATCTCTCTCTGTTTCTCTCACATTGTTGTTCTCCCTTTCCTCATGTCACTATTGGTGTATGTTAGCAGTGCGTTTCACCCACACAAAGGCCAAACCCAGGGAGGAGCACAGAGATGTTTTACGCAGGACTAGGAGTGTTTACTACAGGGACGGGGCTCCACCCCTTGGTTTTTTTAATCTTCCTGTTCCTGTACTGAGCCTTTTATGATATTCAGCTTTGTTTTTATTTGATCAATACCTTGTGTTGTTTTGCACATTATGGTAATATCTTCTCTCTAGCTAACATTATTAAAATCTCCCCTGATGAGGCACATCTTGACCACATCTCTTGTCTGGTGGCTACTTTATGTCCCTAATGTATTAGAGACAAAAGCTTCACACACAGACACATGCACACGCATCCATACCGGGGCTCAGCTGCACCACTGAAGCATGGTTGACGCCTGATCTCGTTTATCCTGAGGGAATCCAGGATGTCAGTGATGGTGGTCAAGGCCATTTCAGCAGAGCATTTCTCTCTGTCAACAAAACAAATGACTGATGTAATCTGCACACAAATTACTCTGCAGAAAGCTCTGCGGGTATCAATAGACTTGTAATGCCATATACATTCTCCAACCCTTTTTTGTTTATTAAAAATTAATGGGTGAGCAATTTATTTGGCTGATAGGTGTCAGAGGCAAACCTTTATTTTGACCATTTTTTATTTTTTATTTTTTTTTGACATATTATTTTATCTTAATCTTTATTAAGAGCATTTAGCATAACAATTCATTTAGCTTTTTTTAATATGATATTCTAATATTGATCTAGTAGTGGGTATAACTGCAGTGGGCATCAAGTGCCCCTTTCGCACCGGGTAGTTCTAGGAACTAGCCACCAGGGTGGTTCCCCGAGAACTAAATGTTCCCCTAGGGTCATTTCCTGGTTGAATTCGCACCACCAGTATAGGAACTCTGAAGTGACGTAAGCCGCACTTGTAGTGACTTTTATTTTGACACTGCGGTGGATGTTTATTTTGAGAACGCCAGAGCCTGAGCAGTGAGCACACAATTCTCACATTCTCCATCTTCATCGGTTTACGATCTGTTTAACAATCCTGTCTAATACGTTATTAGAACTGTTATAGCCTACAAGGATATAAACAGTATATGAAAAAGTATTTACGTTTGCCATGTGGTTGATGCCCAGTGTTGCTAGCTGAGCAGAAATACATAATCATGTTTCGCTTGGTGCCCTCAAACTTGCGTTGGATTTTCTCATTCACGTAAAGGTTGAGGTCCATCTACCACTGTTTTCCATGTTTGTAGAGTTAGTTCGTGGACTAAATGTATAGGCTATAATCTGTGTGTAAGACTGGAAAAAAACTGGTTGAAGAGATAGACCTGACCACTGGTCTATGAGACGAAGGTGAACGTTCAACAAATTTGAATACATAAATAAACACATATAAAATAGAAAGTAAGTAGTTTGTCAAAAAAAGTGCCAAGCTACGTCTTTGTTATTGTTTTGAATAAGTAACCTCTAGTGGTGAAACTTTCACACTGTGCTTTTAAACAAAGAAAGACCATATATGAAAAAGTATATATTATAGCGTTTGTCTTTCTAATAAAAGTATGGATGATTTGATAGTTGTTTTTGCTGTTATGAGAAGTGAAGTATTTTAAATCCATTTCACAGATCCAAAGATTTCCAGTGCAGAAAATAGGTCAGCAGATTCTTTCTGGGTCTTATTGTGGGGTTACCCAGTGACTTGTTTTCTTCTCATTAATCCACCATGTATTCAACTAGACATCCAGTCCACAGTACACTCCATTACATATTCTTACATGTCAGAATGTCACGAGTTAATAACCCAAATGACTCATTTTGAATCACTGTGAGTCATTCACCAGCACCTAGTGTTTTTTGGAGAATCCTAATGACCTAACAGGAAATGGAATAATCTGAAGGGAAGATATTATTTGATTATAAATGCTAGTAAATGAGGAAAAAATAATTTTGGCATTGAGAAATGCTGGTTTCCTTATTCCTCCCTTATCTCAGTTTCAGTAATGCTCTGCATTCTAATTCTAGGCTCAGACTGTTTGTAATTTGGTGTTCAGCATCTCAAATATTGTGTGTCTTGTACGTATCCACCTCTGTTGGGAGTGGGACACATTGTGTACATTCATGGGCAACTTCACAGTCCATTAATCTTGTTTTCTTTTTCTGTCTCCTTACATCAGGCATTTTAACCTTCGGATGAAGAGGGACACCTCTCTCTTCTCTCCCGATCTGAAGGTGGAAGTTTCTGGAGAAGAGAGACCCTACGACACCTCTCACATTTACACTGGAGAAATTTATGGTGAGCATGGAACCTTTTCACCACTATCTCATACACACACTTGCACATGTGTCCACCTCAACACATGCTCTAGACTGTTGCCACGGAAACGTTGCCTCCATCTATTGTATGTGTACAGTGTTTTTGAAGATATATAGTGATTTTGCGCAGCTCATGTGAGGAAGAGAGTAATTAAAAAAGAGAGGAGATTGTGAGAGAATCTTCTTTTATAAAACTACTTTTTTGGTAGTTTATGATTTAGAAAAAAAAAGAACACCCATGATTAATTATTATTTGAAACATCCGATATAGTGATATGTTGCTGTCAGAGAAAAAAGAAAAAAGATGAACTATTTTTGGAATAAAAAAAAAAACCCTAATTATTTCTGACTAAAATCACTGACTGGAAAGAATACACTCAAAATTCCTGCATACAATTATATTATATATTATTATCAATGTTTAAAACAATTGGCTGCTTAATGGTTCTGTGGATTAAGCCATTTTACCATTAAGCCATTTTATCAGGATTCTTTGATGAATAGAAAGATCAAAAGAACAGCGATTATTTGAAATGTATCTTTTGTAACATTATACATGTATTTACTGTCACAGTGTCACTTTTGATCAAATTAATCCATCCTTTCTGAATAGAAGTATTAATCTTTAAAAAAAACACATGTTTTCCAGGACTGGAAAATTTATCATCAATTTTCCAGGTTTTTTAAGGTTTTCTAATATGTGTGGGAACCCTGTTATTACATAATAGTCTGCTAGGAGCAATTTTAAATAATTGTCTGATTCTTACACTACCATTCAAAAGTTTTTGGACGGTACTTTTTATTTTTTTAAGATTAATACTTCTATTCAGAAAGGATGGATTAATTTGATCAAAAGTGACACTGTAATAACCAAACAGGTTGTGAACGTATCCCTATGCCTTAAAAAAAAAAAGTACCGTCCATTTCGCGCGCGATATTCGCCGACATTTAACGCCTCGTGATTAAACAAAGGGCGCCAATGTGAGTGTGCACACCGACGCGAAAAACGCCACGCGTAAAAGCGTCATTTTTTTAAAAACGCTTTGGGTTCGTTTTTTTGGGTTTGACGCGCCGCGTCAAAAACTATCCGACCAATGAGATTGGTGCTTTTACTCACGTGTCTGGAGCTTCTGAAGTTACAGTAAAACACAACTTGGGGGCGCTCAAACACAAAACGGTCTTGCCGAGCACACATACGCAATGGCAAAGAAGATATACGCCAAGTAGCGTCTACACTGCCGAGGAGAAATAAGACGAGGAAGATGCAAGGCAAGATGAATGTAGAGCTGCTGGTCTCGTTGGTGTCGGAACAAGAACTATGACAAACGCGACAGCGACTACAACATAGGACTATTTCTGTTTTACATTAAGCGCCATCTAATGTCAGGGAATGAATTGGCATGTTCACTTGGCTCATCGTCAGCGAAAATCGCTTGGGTGTGAACACAAAAAACGCGTTGAAAAACGCTGGCGAATAACGCGCGCCGATATTCGTCCCGGTGTGTACGAGCCTTAAGAATCAGACAATTATTTAAAATTTCTCCTAGCAGACTATTATGTAATAACAGGATTCCCACACATATTAGAAAACCTTAAAAAACCTGGAAAATTGATTATACATTTTCCAGTCCTGGAAAACATGTGGACATTTTTCTGAAAAAAAACACGAACCTAAAGGCATAGGGATACGTTCACAACCTGGTCGGCTTTTATGACGTAGCCTATATTTCGAGACTGAACTTACCGAACATCCAAAACACTCGTGAAGAGCTTACAAAATGTGTAAAGGAGTCAAAACAGTGGCGGGAATCCCTCCGTCTCACACATAAATATCTGCTGCAAGGAGATGCAGTACTGATGCCTGTAACAAACATCATGACTATGATGGGGGTGGAAAACAGGAATGCGTGAGCATTCTGTCCTTTTTAGGGTCTCATCTTCCTGTTTTTGGTTCTTTTACATGTCTTTGGTCCGTTGCATTCATATTTCATTCGAACCGCACCAGGGTTCGAATGGCAGCGTTCACACTTATTCAAATGTACCCCACTAATAGAGCAATCACACCAGGGTTCGTTTTAATCGATCCAAACATGCCAAGTGTGAACACACCCTTAAAGAAAATGTAAAATGTCCTGGAAAATCTTGTTGTCCTGGAAAATAATTTTTTAACAAAGAGTTTATCATTGCCCCCAAACAATTAGCACTCAGCTGCAGAAATTTCTCTGTTCAGTCTGACTGCTCTGATTGGATTTCGCATGGTTTATGCGACTTTCTCACTCCACGTAAAACGTAAATTTCAGGCGTTGTTCTAGGAAACATCGCTGCAGAAGCAAGGTTGTGTTGTTACAAGTGTCGGGCGGGCAGAAATATATAGTATATTTCTGACATTTATGATCTGCGTTTTATTGTTAAGGTTGTAAGGGGTATATAGAGTCAGGCTCTTTCTTCGTTTGGTTTGTAAAAGTTGAAAGTGAAGGTGTGCCCTGTCATAGAGCAGAACCTCTGATGCACACATCCTGCAATGATGATATTTGGCCACTGCACTCCTCATTTATCTCTCATGTAACTCGCTGACCAAATCATCTGTCACAATATTAATGCCTAGATTCCTAGAATTGTATTAATTTTATCAAAAGACACTGCTTGAAATTATTTGATGTAAAACAGTCTTTTTCTCAGTCCTAAATATCTAAGACAAAATTACTCCGCTAGGACACAGTTTATATAATTGGCTGGTTCTTATGTTAGATTATGTAACTTTCTACTGTCTGCTGTCATTGTTGATTTTAATGCCATCAATGCACATATTTTTGAGTTTTGAGCATTTTAGTAGAGTCTGTGTTTTCAGACCTAATCTTCTGCATAAGTAAATGAAATGTCATGTTCGGTTACTCTTCATTTTTGCATGATCATTTCTGAGGCTTCTGAGTTGACACCAGGACCTTACATTAGAGAATGCCTCATCACCTTATTCTCATTATGTACCTTGTAATGGACTTTGAAGCCGGTGAGCCATTGAACCTGATTGATGATGGGTACAGCTTGCGATATACACGCATTAGTGAGATCTGAGAATTGCCTATGTACTTTAAATGACGGACAGACTGCCTACTGGAGGATGAAAGCGACTTTCCATTTTCTCTGATCAGGCATCCTTATCTCATTGTCTCTGAGCTTCTCCCCTGACCCTAGTTCTGACACATCCTTTCAGCCTCTGATTTGCTCTGAACGGATTCATGTAATTTCCTGCTCACCACAGGATGTTTCATAATAACTGATATTGAGTATTGCCAGGAGATGACGTTCATGTGATCTGTTGATAAGGATGAGTGGAGGACTTCAGGCCTGAGGAAGTGAATGTGGTTGAGGATTGCTCTGAACTGGTTCTTTATTGGAGGTGATGAATAAACACTAACAAATAATGCTATCGCTAGGGATGGGACGGTATGAAAATTTCATATCACGATTATAGTGACCAAAGTTATCACGATTATCAATATTATCACGGTTTTGTTAAAATGAGATGGAAATGTTCAAAAAGAACTGATGCTCACCCTGAAAACATTTGAAAATCAACAAACAAAAAATACAATTAGCAGTAATATGCACTTTTTTAAGCATCAACATTATATTAACATTAACATGGAGCCCTGAGAGTGAGAGGTATAAGTTTTCCTAGTGCAGGTTTTAATTAACCCATCATTAAACCCTATCATTAATAATGATAATAACACTTATGGATGTGTGTGACTGAATATTATTATTATCAACAAGTGATTAATAAATAATAAATCACTTTCTCTCTCTCTCTCTCTCTCTCTCTCACACACACGCACGCACACACACACACTTTAAATGAACAAAATATGTTGGTTGGGTCAGGGTGACTAAACTACTGGCATACTTATAATGACTGTTGTAAATAGCAACGCACTACACAGCGCACATCCATGTCTCGGATCACCGCGGACGCAATCTCTGGATTCATTCAAATGTGTATGTCTTGCGTCTCAGTTTTGATTGTATTGAAAATTAAATCAGAGTAATTTAGTATTAATACTACTACAATATTGTTGAAGTGATCACATTTACTTTACGATTGATTTGGACACTGTAAATTGTATAATGGATTTATAAATCGGTAAGATTTAAAAACATTAAGTTAATCACAATTCAATATTTCATGTCCCTGAAATTATTTCTGTGGTAAAAAATAAAACTGTAATAAGTTTACTATGAATGAATACAATACATTATCCCTTAAATGTCACCCTTAATAGTTTGAATATGTTCGTTCGTCTTGGCTCAAATCCACTTGCTGTAAAACTTTTCTCTTCGCGGAAGCTTTGCAATAATTACAAGTGAGATAATGAAATAATTCATCTCCAATAAATTTTTTGTCTAATTATTTGCCCAAGTTAGTTGTGGTATTAAGGTAAAAATTAACTCAGTGGGCGGTTGTCACGTAACGTTAGATGACTTAGCAGATTTTACGTGTTTCCCCCTTTTGCAGCGACTTTCCTCTTGCAAGATTTGCAGACAGGGTGCCCATCCTCGATTAAATTGCCCTCGGGACTCTTGTAATAGCCAAAATACGACCATACCTCCGATTTTGTCCTCTTGGATGGCTGAAAAATCTCCCGTGCGCTGTCTCACTGCCTTCCGCCATGTCTTCTCGCGCAAAAAAACAACATTGCATCTGCGCGCCTGCTCGCGCTTGCGTCAGACTGATTCTGGCTGGACAGGATTTACCGCGAGTTTTCAAAATCACGATAATCAAACACGGTTTTTATGATAATTAAATTTTAAACGATAATACTAACCGCCAGGACATTTTATCGTGGTTTATCGTGAAACCGGTAATTGTCCCATCCCTAGCTATCGCTCACCTTTAAAACACAATCGATTTTTGAACACACCACAGATGGAGAATGACAATCCACAAGTTTAGTTGTCAGATCAACTTTTTACTGACAGTTTAAGGATGAAAACTGCTGAACATTTTTTGGGAACACTTTATTTTGATGGTCCCTTTTGAACATTCTGTTAACTATAAGTAACTTTGCAACTACCGTACATGTCAACTAACTCTCATTAGACTATTGGTGTACTGTCTGCTTAAAGCAGCACTAAGTAGGAATTCCGTTTTTGTCAAACAGCCTGTTCAGTAGGATGGACGCTGTAACGAGTAGAAATAAGGTATGGCCCCTTTAAGAGCTGCGCGCACCCTGTTTAACTGTCGGCAGGCTGTATTGTATGTGCGCCACGAACACCACATGTATACGGCGCCGGGTTATTTCTGTTTGATGCTCATTTTATCAGAATTTTATCAGATCTGTTTTTTGCCGTAAAGCAATTCGTTACCTCGCGAGACCTGATATCACACGATACTTCCTAACACTGAGGCCCGCCGGCCCAAAGTTGCAAGGGTGGTTTTGCGGGGTGTTGCAAGGGTGGTTTTGCACCAGGGGGGTGCGAGACGACCACCATTCAACACGAAATCAGTAATATAAACATTACAATGACTCTAAAGCTGTTCGGTTAAGGTAAAAAAGTTACTTAGTTCACCTTTAATATCTCTTTATTGTGATGGTCCTCCAACAGACAATCTACTGACTATAAGTAACTTTGCAACTACATGTCAACTTATTTTAACCCTAACCCTACCAGTCTGCTAATACTCTACTAATACTCTAATGAGAGTTAGTAGACATGTAGGTGCAATGTTACTTATAGACAACAGAATGTGTTAAAGGGACCACCAAAATAAAGTGAAACCAATTTTTTCATTGACATTTTTTTTATTTGTTTTTTTTTTTTTTTGCCAGCAGTAGTGAAGACAAGATGCCATTGCATTGACTATATTTTAATCGATTTTATTTAAAATTTACTGTTGATGAAAATATACCCAAAGAAAATGAAAACTGCAAGATATTAACAACATGACTACATTTAAGGACATTTTTGTCAAAATCAAAAACTATGACAAAAACATTTCCATCTCTTCTAGCATTCTGAGTCTTTCTCAATAAGGCTTGAAATGAAAGAATCCTTAAATGGATAGTTCACCCTAAAATGAAAACCTAGTCATTTACTCACCCTGGTGTTGGTGAGCTTTGACATGAAATACAACCCATGTACCTTCTTCTCTGAGGTGAATATATCCGTTGTGTTTGTCATTCCGTCATTCTGACTGTCATCAGACGAACGGATTTCCAGGCTGGTTATATTTGACTCAGTGAAGAAAGTACACGCATACTTTTTTTGGGACTTCTAGGCATTGTATTTTGTTCAAAGTTTGTTTTTATTGATTTTTACAATATACATCACATTCACAATCCCCCACCCCTCACCATCCAATTTAAGAATGACGCCCATACTATCCATTAATTCAAAATGGAATTGTAAGAACCAAGCATGCATACAATATTTACAAACATGCTAACAAACATAAACCTCCAACCAAATACATAAAAAAAAAAAAAAAAAAAAGGGAAATAAATAAAAAAAAAAAAAAAAAAAAAAACAATAGTAGTGGCATTATTCAAACAGACTTATCAACATAATCAAGAAAAGAACGCCACATCTTAAAAAATTGTTTTTCCGATCCTCTTAGTGAATACCTAATTTTTTCCAGGCAGAGACAGGACATCATATCTCTAATCCATTGAGTATGAGTGGGTGGCAAGGGATCTTTCCACTTTAATAATATTGCTCTACGTGCAAGTAGGGAAGAGAAAGCAAGGACTTTACACATTGATGCTGACAACCATACGTCCTCTGGGGCAACTCCAAATAATGCCACCAGAGGTTCTGGCTCTAATCTATGCTGAAGAACCACAGAAAGGGTGTGAAATATCGATCGCCAGTAAAGCTCTAATTTGGGGCATGTCCAGAACAAGTGAGTTAACGTTCCCTCGGTACATTGACATCTATTGCACATAGGGCTAGTACCAGGAAACATTTGAGCTAGTTTAACTTTGGATATATGAGCTCTGTGTACAACTTTAAACTGTATAAGTGAATGCCGAGCACACATTGACGATGAGTGGACCTGTTTAAGGACACAGTTCCAGGTGTCTTCGGAGAGTGGTCTGTCAAGGTCTTCCTCCCAGGCTCTCTTAATGTTATCCAGGGATGAAGATGCCAGATTGATCATTAAATTGTAAATAGTAGCAATTGAGCCCTTGGCCAATGTATTACATGAAAGGAACCTATCCAAAGGATTTTCGGAGGGCATCGCTGGGAAGTCTGGTATTAGTGACTTAACGTAATGTCATACTTGCAAGACTCTAAAGAAATCTGACTTGGTAAGACCAAAACGTGATACCAATTGCTCAAAGGAAGCAAATACATTATCCAAAAATAAGTCTTTGAAACATTTTATCCCCTTTTGAGACAAACTCTTGAATGAACCATCCTGCATTGAGGGTGGAAAAAAATGATTACGGAACACAGGGCTAAGAAGAGAGGGGTCCCTAAAACCAAATGACTTCCTGAATTGGATCCAAATCCTCAACGAGTGTTTCACCACTGGGCAATCGGCCGGAATATAAGAGGTAGACTGTAGTTTAGATGCAAGAAGTGCTGGAAGGGAAATTTGCTTATAAGCATTTATTTCCATGTCCACCCAGGACGGTCTATTGGGCAAAAGGTGATAATGCCACCAATAAAGTGTATTTCGTATGTTAGCCGCCCAGTAGTAAAACTTAAAATTGGGTAAGGACATACCACCATTGCATCTAGGCCTCTGAAGGTATGCTTTGCGTAAGCGAGGGTGCTTACCATTCCAAATAAAAGAAGAGATAACAGAGTCCAAAGACTTAAAAAAAGACAGGGGAATAAATAAAGGTCAACACTGAAAGAGATAAAGAAATTTAGGAAGCACCACCATTTTAATAGAATTAATGCGCCCAATGAGAGAAATCTTTATAGGGGACCATTTAGAGAGATCTTTCTTAATCCGTTGGAGAAGCATGCCAAAATTATGTTTAAAAAGATGCTTATGATGGCGAGTGATACAGACCCCAAGATAAGTGAACTTATTGTGGTATGTTTGAATACTGTAGTTGTGTAACTACCTCGTTAATTGGGAAAAATTCACTCTTGTGCAGATTAAGCCTATAACCAGAAAACCGACCAAAATTCTCAAGCAAAGATAGAGCTGCGGGTAAAGAAGTTTGTGGATTTGACATAAAAAGCAGTAGATCGTCTGCATATAGAGTTACCTTATGGACGGTCTCACCACGGGTAATTCCAGTGATCTGCTGACTCTGGCGTAAGGCGATTGCTAAAGGCTCAATAGCTAGAGCAAATAGTAGTGGGCTTAGCGGACAGCCCTGTCGAGTTCCGCGGTGCAAGTTAAATGGCCTAGAGTGCAGACCATTGGTTAGGACTACTGCAGAGGGGGTACTATAAAGTAATTTAATCCAAGAGAGAAAGATCGGGCCAAATCCAAATTTTTCCAAAACTAAAAAAAGGTACTCCCACTCAACCCTGTCAAACGCCTTCTCTGCATCTAAAGAAACAACACATTCTGGGATGGCCTGGTTCTGAGAGTATACCACATTGAGTAAGCGGCGGATATTAAAAAATGATTGATGATTCTTTATGAACCCTGTTTGATCAGGAAAGACGATAGTGGGGAGGACATCTTCAAGTCTAGAAGCAAGCACCTTCGCTAAAATTTTAACGTCGCAGTTGAGCAAAGAAATTGGCCTATAAGACGCACAGTCTAAGGGGTCTTTATCCTTTTTGAGTAATAAAGAGATACAGGCTTGATTTAACGTTGGGGGAAGAGTCCCAGTCTTAAGAGACTCAGAAAAAACAGATGTCAAAAAAGGAACGAGTTGTACTGAAATTTTTTTATAGAATTCTGACGGAAAGCCGTCAGGTCCTGGGGTTTTGCCAGATTGTAGAGAAGAGATAGCAGCCGCCACTTCCTCCTGAGTAATCGGCAATTCTAAAAGGTTACGAACATCCAAGGATAAAGTGGGGAAATTTAGTCAGCCGAGAAAATCTTCGATATCCCCCTGCGAAGAGGAGTCAGATGTATACAAAGTAGAATAAAAATGTCTAAACTTGTCATTAATAGTATTTGGATCAGTTGTGACCTCCCCGTTATCTAGACGAAGACCATTTATAGTTTGTTTTGCACGTAGCCCTCTCAGCTGATTAGCTAAAACTTTCCCGGATTTTTCCCCACTTTCATAAAAAACACTCCTAGTTCTTCTCAGAAGGCCCTCTATCTCATTTGTTGAAAGCAAGTCGAGCTCTGATTTAAGTTTAAGACGTTTCTTATACAGATCTGGCGTGGGAGACATAGCATATTGTTCATCTAACTTTGAAATATCATTAGCGAGTAAGATTTGTTTTTCTTTAGAGAGCTTCCTTTTATTAGCACCATATGAAATAATTTGGCCTCTAATATATGCCTTAAGGGCCTCCCACACTGTTGAATCTGAAATGTCCACTGATTTATTAACGCTTAGAAAAAAAGGAATTTGGTCAGCAACAAAGGAACCAAAATTATCATCTGCCAAGAGTGAAGTATTGAAACGCCAGTTCCTCCTAGGGGAAGGCAAATTCAGAAAGGTCAAATCAAGAGTAAGAGGAGCATGGTCCGATATAATAATACTTTGATATGCACAAGACTGAACTCTAGAAATTAAATCGTTATCCAGAATAAAGTAATCAATCCGGGAATAAGAGTGATGAACATTTGAAAAAAAAGAATATTCTCTTTTTCGGGGGTACAAGCGCCGCCAAACATCCGATATACCATATTCAGAAAAATAGTTATTTAGAAAAATGGAGGATTTGTTTGCCGTGCATGGTCTAGATGACGAACGGTCCAGTACTGGGTCAAGGCAACAGTTAAAGTCTCCCCCAAGTATAAGAGAATGCGAATTTAGATCAGGGATAAGAGAGAGAGTATGTTTAAAAAAACTGACATCAAAATTAGGGGCATAAAAGTTAGCTAAAGTTACATTCTTATTGCATAGTGTGCCTACAACAATTATATACCGGCCATTCTCATCTGATATAATATCATTTGGTACAAAGGGTACATTCTTATTAATCAAAATAGCCACACCTCTTGCCCTTGCCTGGAAAGAAGAGTGAAAGATCTGACCCTTCCAACCACGATTGAGGTGATTGTGATCCGTAATGCGTAAATGGGTTTCTTGCAAGAAGGCAACCTCTGTTTTGAGCTGTCGAAGATGAGCAAGAACTCTGTTTCTCTTAACCGGTTGGTTCAAGCCCTTGACGTTCCAACTCAGAAATCTCAACTCTCTACCCAAAAGAATACCTATCAGAAGCCTGTGATCGGAGAGTGAAAATAAAAGAATTACAAAAAGTAAAATAACATAACATCAACAAAAGAACAACAAACATAAAAGTCATGAAGTCAGCATGACGCCATCCCATACAAAAACCCAACCCAGCCACATAATCAACCCACCCCTCAAAGAACATTACAATGACAGCAAAACTACCCACAAGAACTAAGTGTTCTGAACACTTCCTTATTTCGCCTTACCTTATATAATCCTCAGTCCCTTAAAGCAAAGTATCCTCATTATACAACATATAGATAACATTACCGTATCAAATAGTATGTTTAATATACGAGCAGACCAATGGCATAACTATAATTGGTTCACGAAGTATGAATACTTAAACATTCGACCAATATAATGAGCACATGGCAAGCCAAAATAAATGACACTGTAAAAAAAAATAAAAAAAATATCCCCTAGTAAACAAAAATAGCAATCAATCTCTTGCAAAAAGTATTTGTGATTAAACCAAAGAATAAACGAGATACATCATACAACAAACCTAGTTCAACAGTAGTATCAGCTCAAATACAACAGCACCAATCATTCATTAAAGACGTAAAAAATGTCCCCATGATGTAAATCACTTCCAATGAACAGTAAACCGTTTATATAATGTCAGAGAGTTTAGGATAAACTAACGTAGTTAAGTCAGTGTTGTACAACGGGCTCCTTCGTGACACAAATAGTATATAACGTTATAAGCCCACCGCTCAAGTTGAACGACCGTCATCATAACGCTAAGAGGCGCTACGGTGAGCCGTCAAAAATTCCTTGGCCTCATCCACCGATGCAAGCATCTTTTGCTCACCTTCCTTAGTTAGGATCCTCAGCCTTGCGGGGAAAAGAAGGGATGGCTTAAATCCAAGATTATAAAGCTCTGCCATTACCCCACGATATTGAGCGCGCTGTTCCAGAACTTCCGGACTGTAGTCATCGTAGATGGCGATCGGGTTGCCACGGTATTGCAAGGATCCTCTTCTTTTACGGGCCTCTCGTATCACCGCCTCCTTGGTCTGATACCGATGAAAACGGACTATTACCGCTCTCGGCCTCCCTCCCTGCTTCGTCTTAGCGATCAGAGCCCGATGTGCCCTATCAAGTTCAGGAGGAGACGGCAAAATCTGCTCGCCCATAATTTCGGACAGCATCTCGGAAAAGAACACTGTGGGCCGCGGACCTTCGACGGATTCCGGTAAGCCAATGATCCTGACATTATTACGCCGACTACGGCCCTCCAGGTCTGCTGTTTTGGCCTTAAGTTTAGCGTAGTTCTCAGTCAAATCGGCACATACCGCTTCCAAGGAGTGAATTCGCTCGCTGAGGAGGTCTGCGTTGGATTCCAGTGATGTTATTCGTGGCCCATGGTCCGACACTGCGGCCTGGACGAGGTCAAGTTTTGCCTCTAAGGATGTCAAAGCGGTTTTGAAATCGGAGGAGAGAGCGGCTCTGTGGTCTTCCAATAGGCTAGTCAAGGCTGACATGCTAACCTCGCCATGAGCCCCGGGCACGTCGTCTTTTACGTTAACTGTGTCTTTCTTCGCATGTTTGGTTGATTTAGATGCCATTTTCTGCTTCCGTATTTATTAAACTTATCTCTTTAAATTCTAAAAAAAATTAAATCGGTAGAGGATTATAAACTGATAAAATAGAAGAACTGTACAGGGAGCACGAGGTAGACGCGTCTACTCCATTCGCGTCCAGAACCGGAAGTCTAGGCATTGTATTTTAATGTCACCTTTTTGTTAATCTTACTTTTCTGGGCGACATGGAGTGAACTGCGGCCCGAGTCTCATGAAGACACGTGTCCTGCAGCCATGCAGCGAAGCCCCAACGGCCAAGGTTAAGAATATCGTTAAGGAATACATTAAAACGTTTGTTTTGTTAACCAAGCCCTGTCGTATACTCCCAGAACACTTAGAATATGTACAGCACTTGTCACATGGAATCATTCTGTGATACTTTTGCATCTTTTTAAAAAAAGCTTGATGCTGGTTGCCATTCACTGGCATTATGTGGACGAGCATGAGCGAGGAAGGAAAATTCTCCTTTTGTGGTCCATAAAAGAAAGAAAGGCATACTACATTAGAACAACACCAGGGTTAGTAATTTATGGCTTAATTTTCATTTTTTGGGTGAACTATCCCTTTAAACTCACTCTCACAAATGTCCATATTTCACCTTTCTCAACTTTACTCTAACCCTCTTGCGCTCTCTCTCACCCTTTGTTATCCATTAGCACTCTTTGTGCTCTCTAAAGGATAAACATCACTTGGTGCTTAATCTTGTAACCTCTATAATATTCACAGAAAAGAGTTTGAAGTAGGCTGGGATGGTGCAAATTCTCTGTGGAATGACGATGACATTGGCATTAACATTCGTTCTCTCATTAGCATTTCTTTCTTTTTTGCACTCGTCTTTTTTTACTCTGAAGTGGATGTCATCTCTACCCCAGTCCTACTCATTAGCCACCAGAGTACTTCTAGTCAAATTCAGTCCATTTATTATTAGGATTGACTTCATAAGTATGTTGTGCCAATATTTGTTTTTTTCTGTTGCTTGTTTTATGTTCTTGAGTGTCTTCATGCTTCACCTCATCAGCTTCCTGTTGTTTTAATCTGTAAACGTGAGAACAGAAGGTCAGGGAGGGATGGAGGAGAGCAGTTTAATGTTACACAGGGCGAAAGAGTGAACCACCTCTTGTGTTATTATCAGTTTTAGGGATGAATAGTTCAAGAGCTTTTAGAGCTTGTTCCATTCTGAAGAAAGAAACCAGATTGCACGTGGTTCTTCTTTGCCTGAGAAACAGACAAAACACACCACCGCTTTCCCACAGCCTTTTAACTGTGATAGCAGAGAGCTCCTGATAAAATCCTGGTAACCGTTTTATTATGTTTTTTTAAAGCACTTATGGTGCTTGTAAGATCCCAATGCTTGCGAAACGTTCAAAGCTTCTCTTTCATTTGTCTTGTTTAAAGTGGACCATCATTTGAAACGAGCAAAAATGGTCTGAGATTTTGATACCCTAACATGTCTAGAACATTATGGACAACAGCTCCTTTTGTTGGTCTGTTCTTTGGTTTCTATATTTTGTTATTTAAGAGTTCATGTACACACAAGTAGAACTTGGCAGTCTGTTTGAAGTTGAAGCAGAATTTTCCAGGATGTGCTGTCGGTGTAGGAAGCTCAACTCCCCTGTTTGTTACTGTGCTGCTCCTCAAATTTTGATGTAGTTAACTTCCACTGTTCCTCGATTGTAAAATAATTTCCCCAGTTCCTCACTACCAAAAAATGTCTGACTGTTAACCCATTTAAAAACTGTATACTGGTTCTGTTTTATGTTTTACCTTGTTTTATACTGGATGTAGTGTGATTTGTGATTGTTACTTTTGCTTATCAACAGTACTTTTGAATGTATTTTAGTTATATGTCTCATTGTTAGATATATTGTGATATTTAGGTGGTGTTATTGTTCTATTTTTTTATCTGTAATTGGGAGGTTTGCGCTATCTCAATCTTTGCATAGGTTTCTACAGGAATGTGTATATATAGTTAATATGTTCACATTGGTTGTTAAAGTTATATTTATTACATCTATATATACATGAAAAATATACCTATAAATGTTGCAAAATAGCTGCATAGTATGTTTTGTAAAAATGGTAAATATTTCTACTGTAGTTACCTCTGGAACAAACTAAAGCACTAATGGGTTAATGCAGTAATTCTTAAAATAAGAACTTTAAAATGTTGTACCAATGTTCTACTGTATCCCTTTGTTCTTGTTTCTGGCCTCCTTATTACTCATTTTTGTTGTTGTGTCCTCATTTGTTAGTCACTTTGATTAAAAGCATTTTCTAAATGATTTAGTGTAAATGTTGATATCCACATGCCTACTGTTGTGGAACAGCTCTAGATGAAGTCCTAAAGTCTGTAGATGAACGGGTCTGCTTTGATTGTCAGAGACAGTAGCCGGGTTGCTGAGCTCATTACCGTTCTAAAGGTCAAGAGCTTAGTTGCGTTATGTGCATGGTGTGTTTATAATAGAGGAGATGAATCACTGGATCATAATATGGAAGCATCTCTTTATACATTTCCCTCCATCATATTTCACGACATGCCCTCTGTCTAATAGCATAGAGAGAGAGCTGTATCTGTGCCCTGAATAACTTTACAATTGCCTTTGGTCTTTAACCTTTAGTCTGTTTTTATCTTGCAGGTGAGAAGGGCACTCTAACCCATGGCTCTATCGTGGATGGGAAGTTTGAGGGTTTCATTAAGAGCCATCATGGCACATACTACGTAGAACCCTCAGAGAGATACCTCAAAGACCAGAATGTGCCCTACCACTCAGTCATCTACCATGAGGATGACATCGGTAAGAAAATATTAGCATTAGAGTCACCTATGTCATATCCTTAATAATCTACTATTTCATACTGTGCATTTTACTGTGCATGTGTCCAGTTTACTGATCAGATTTATGTCTGTAGTTATAGTTTCTATGGATGCTTTAGATTATATAGATGTAATTAGCTAACAAACTTGTTTTATACACTACACTACTGTTGAAAGGTTTGGGGTTGGTAAGGTTTTTTTTATTGTTTTTGAAAGAAGTCTAATGAAATATTATTGCCATTTAAAATAATAAAATGTAAGTTATTCCTGTGATGACAAAGCTG
The DNA here is from genome assembly GCF_029890125.1 of Rhinichthys klamathensis goyatoka. Lineage (NCBI taxonomy): Eukaryota > Metazoa > Chordata > Actinopteri > Cypriniformes > Leuciscidae > Rhinichthys > Rhinichthys klamathensis. Next base: position 56,339 of record NW_026606892.1, on the reverse strand, counting down.
AATTTTCAGCATCATTACTCCAATCTTCAGTGTCACATGATCCTTCAGAAATAATTATAATATGCTGATTTGGTGATCATAAAACATTTCTTATTATTTTCAATGTTGAAAACAGTTGTGCTGCTTAATAATTTTGTGGAAACCATGATACGTTTTTTTTCTCAGGATTCTTTTAATAAAAAGGGCAAAAAGAACAGCTTTCTTTTGAAAAATATTTTTTTTATGTCACTTTCGATAAATTTAATGCATCCTCTCTGAATAAACATTCATTTCTTTAAAAAACAACAAATCTTACTGACCCTAACCTTTTGAATGGTAGTGTACATAAATAAAAGTAGTTTGACACTAACCAGTTCCTGAACTCAGCTTTAGATGCTGTAAATGTAAATAAACTGCTTTTAGCATAATCAAGTTTACACACAGTTAAAGATCCATATCATGTTTGCTTTTGTTTGGAAATGATAATGAATGTGTCTGAGTGGGTCTGTCTCCAATCACTGATGTTCTGAGACTCTCTTGAGTGTGATGAGATCTGTTAAAATGGCTGGAACATGGGATTGGTTTCAAATTGCATGTTTTGATTGCTTTTGGAGGGAAAAGTGCCGTTAATGTTGGTATTACAGCACATATAATGGTCATTATAATCTTTTGAAAAGGTGTTTTGGATCATGAGAATGAAATTGAGTGAATTAGTGTAATATAAAGCATTGGCACACAAATAAACCAGTTAGGACACAGCAAAAGGCAGTGAGCTTCCCCTTCTCCTCTTAAAGGTGCAGTGTGTAAATTTTACTGGCATCTAATGGTAAGTTATGGTGGCCGACAGGAAAAGATATCGTCTGAGACAGCAGAGAGTAGCCAGTTAAGCAATGAGGTTTCTTTACAAAGATACATTTAAGAAATTAGGTTTACTTAATTATTCAATAAATCGATGTTATTGTGAATATTATTGTTACTTGTTCATCATTGTGTTTGTGTTTTATTCGCTGACTTTAGCTAGCTTCTTTGCACGAAGAACAACATAGGGACGAAGCGCGTATGTCCGTTTAGGGCTACTGTAGAAACATGTCGGCGCATTTCAATGTAAGGGGACCCGCGGTGCATGTAGAAATGGCTCATTCTAAGGTAATAAAAACGTAACGGTTCATCAAGTAAAGTCTTTATACACCACTTTAAAACATAGTAATGTATATGATATACCCTCCTAAAATATTATACAATGCACCTTTAAGGCATAGAAAAAGGTCAAAGGCAACAAACTTGAGGATTCTAGTGTGCTGTAGGCCAGTGTTTCCCAACCTTTTTTTAAATTATTTTTTGCCTTGGCATAAGTAAAAACCGTACACCACTAAGCACTAAAATATAACAAAATTGCACAAACATGCATTGCTTCAAATGGCATATTTAAACTGGATATTATATTAAAAGTAGTACTCACATTAATGTGAAACTTGAGGTAGGAACACAGTAAGGTAATATAAGAAACTATGATGTTGGTGATAAAAAACTAAAAGATTTTACATAATACCAGGCGGAAACCTCGTATTTTTTAAATAATTGAACACCGTGTCGTCAAAGTTGGTATTGTGGTTTTATATGTGGTCAGACACTTGCATGTGTCATCACTGGAATAGCTGCATCTGAGGCACTAAGTGCATCGCATAACTTTTTCATTAAAGTTTATTGTAGTTACCTATATGCGCGTTCACTTTTTCTCAGTTGAATATATTTGGCCAAAATATCATGATATAAAAGATGAAGCGCTATGCAGAGGATATTTGAAACTGAATATTTGCTTCAACTAGATGGCAAATATCTGTAATAGATTTATTATTTGAAATTTGATAATTTTCCACGCCACACCTGACACCCTGTCACGGTAGTGTGCCACTGCACAGGTGTTGGGAAACACTACTAGACTTTACTGTGTTTTGTCTCACTCTCTCTGTTGCATTCTGTCAGTTACTCACCCTCTCAATCAAACATAGTGGTGCACTTTTCCTGCTTGTCAGGCTGATAAAGCCTCTTAAATACTAGCATATGTTAATACTGTTAAAATATCCTCAAACACAAAGTACAAGTACAAAGAGGTGAAACATTACATCACAGCCCTGTCAAAGATTAGCTGCTTGTAAACGGGTATGCTTTCTCTTAATACACACCGCTGTCCAAAAGTTTGGGGTCAGTAAGACACTTTTATTTATTATTATTTGGAAAGAAATTAATTCTAAGGAAAATATATTTCAGTTTCCACAAAAATATTAATCAGTACAACTATTTAACTTATAAAAGGGAATGTTTTTTGAGCAGCAAATCAGCATATTAGAATGATTTCTGAAGGGTCATGTGACACTGGAGGACTGGAGTAAAGGCTCCTGAAAATATATTAAAATTGAAAACAGTTTTAACATTTTATATTGTAATAATATTTCACAATATTATAGATTTTACTGTATTTTTAATAAATTAAATGAGCATAAGGGCATAAGAAACTGTAATATATATGGTCCTGGTCAAGACAATCTCCTGAACTCCAAACTGAATGTCAGAATTGGAAAGAAAGGTGATTTAAGCAATTTTGAGCGTGGCATGGTTGTTGGTGCCAGACGGGCCGGTCTGAGTATTTCACAATCTGCTCAGTTACTGGGATTTTCACGCACAACCATTTCTAGGGTTTACAATGAATGGTGTGAAAAGGGAAAAACATCCAGTATGCGGCAGTCCTGTGGGCGAAGATGCCTTGTTGATGCTAGAGGTCAGAGGAGAATGGGACGACTGATTCAAGCTGATAGAAGAGCAACTTTGACTGAAATAACCACTCGTTACAACCGAGGTATGCAGCAAAGCATTTGTGAAGCCACAACACGCACAACCTTGAGGCGGATGGGCTACAACAGCAGAACACCCCACCGTGTACCACTCATCTCCAATACAAATAGGAAAAAGAGGCTACAATTTGCAAGAGCTCACCAAAATTGGACAGTTAAAGACTGGAAAAATGTTGCCTGGTCTGACAAGTCTCGATTTCTGTTGAGACATTCAGATGGTAGAGTCAGAATTTGGGGTAAACAGAATGAGAACATGGATCCATCATGCCTTGTTACCACTGTGCAGGCTGGTGGTGGTGGTGTAATGGTGTGGGGGATGTTTTCTTGGCACACTTTAGAACCCTTAGTGCCGATTGGGCATCGTTTAAATGCCACGGCCTACCTGAGCATTGTTTCTGACCATGTACCCATCCTCTGATGGCTACTTCCAGCAGGATAATGCACCATGTCACAAAGCTCGAATCATTTCAAATTGTTTTCTTGAACATGACAATGAGTTCACTGTACTAAAATGGCCCCCACAGTCACCAGATCTCAACCCAATAGAGCATCTTTGGGATGTGGTGAAACGGGAGCTTTGTGCCCTGGAAGTGCATCCCACAAATCTCCCATCAACTGCAAGATGCTATCCTATCAATATGGGCCAACATTTCTAAAGAATGCTTACAGCACCTTGTTGAATCAATGCCACGTAGAATTAAGGCAGTTCTGAAGGCGAAAGGGGGTCAAACACAGTATTAGTATGGTGTTCCTAATAATCCTTTAGGTGAGTGTATATAAAAAGACCAACTTTTGAACAGTAGTGTACACTTGTAAAGTGGATTATTCTGGTGCTGGATGCTAATTGGCAGGGTTCCTACGCAGTTTGGAAAAGTATGGAATTTGATTTGAGTAATTTCCAGGTCTGGAAAAGTATGGAAAAAAGAAAGCAGAGTATGGAAAAATATTGACCCTATTTTGTTTTCTAAAATAGAAAATTAAGAATTTAATGAAAATAAATGTATCATACAAGAAGTGTGTTTTCATGGCAGCTATTTAGTGATTGTCAAAAAAGACTGAATGAATTCTTTTTCATTATGCAAAAATGCAGTTTATAAGTGTTTTGGGTTTCTTCTCCTGATATTCTTAGCATTCTTACAGAGCCACTAAAAGGATCTTTGCAAAAATACAAAAATATGCAGACTTTCGTGTGCGCATGAGAAACCATTAAACTTAGCATAGACAATGTACACTGAGCCACCTATTGCACCATTAGCCCATTTCACTGTGTGGTTTCTTGGCCGCCATAGAGTATGTGTTAAAGCAGACCTAAGGCCTTGAAATAGGATAATGTAGCCTACTGCCCCAATGAAAGCCACATTTTTTTTAATCAAGGTCTCTTTTATTTTTCAGATATAACAAACAAAGGAAATACAATTCACACATGAAATAGTCAAATCTAGATCCTGTCCATACAAACAAACCACCCAACTCCCCAGTGCCCCACACCCACAAGTACTGGACCCCCAGCAAATTTCCATACATCCCGGCAGATTCATACATGTATTATTAAAATATCTAGGTAAATAAAAGAAAAAGACAACATAAATAAATAATAATAACAATAATAATTAAAGAAAAAAATAAATAAATAAAAAGGGGGTACAAACAAATGCACAAACCAACCGATGAGAGAAAAAAGAAAAAAAAGGTATGCACACACAATTGGGTTACATATATATGTTAGTAGCTGCCATGCCTTCTACAAAGGAAATAAATGGCTGCCAGAAAGCCAAATTTTGACCACTTTTATTTTAAGCACCCGTTTTTATTTACCCTTGAACTTGGCAAATAGGACAATGCACACAGCCATATTGTGCCATCAGCCCATTTAGTGTCATGGTTTCTCTGCCGCCACAAAGGATGCATTAAATTGAACATTAGGCCTTAATATTAGAGGTACTACCCCAAGGAAAGTCAAATTTTGAGCAAATAGGCCTAGATTTCTATTAATTCATGTGCATATTTGCTCTCTTTTTCTTCATAGATTAGGTTATAGTATATAAAACTAGAAATTGTAAGCATGCAAAAAAATTCCCGTGCGCATGTAAATGGTTTCTCGAGGGCATGCAAAAGTCTGTATATATACACTACTGTGCAAAAGTCTTAGGCACTTTAGTATTTTCACCCCCCAAAAATAGTTTTAAGCCAGTTATATATTTTGCTGTAGTGTGTCAGCTTACCTTCCCAAACATTAATTTTGCCATTAATGGTAATAATCCAGTGAGATATATATATATATATATATATATATTGCACAAGGAGTGACAAGAGCTGGTATGATCTGATCTCTCCATAATCGAGCCTGTCTGTGATTACATGAAGAAACAGAAAAAAGTAAATCCAGAAGAACTGCAGCAATGTCTCCAAGATGCTTGAAACCTTCCTGCAAAGCTACAGTAATGTGAGACGTTTTAGGCACTTGTGTAAAAATGCTGTAAAGTGAGGATGCTTTCCAAAATAATGTCATAAATAGATTTTATTTATCAATTAGCTTCTATAAACTGAATCAAATCAATATTTGGTGTGACCACCCTTTGCGTTGAAGACCACCCTTGCAAATGAAGAAAAAGAGAGCAAATCACTCGCTCCTACGAGTCTACATCCCTACCAGAAGCCTACGATCGGTCAATGAGCGACGGCTTGTGGTACCATCACAGAGAGCCACAAAATCACTCTCCAGAACATTCTCATTCACGGTACCATGCTGGTGGAATCATCTGCCCACCCTCATCCGGAATGCAGAATCCCTGACAGCGTTCAAAAGACAACTGAAATCTCTTCCGTGAGCACTTCACATAAAAAAAAAAAAAAACCTTTCTTTCGTTTTCCTTTAAATCCTCGCTTGTCTGGCTTATGCTACTCTGAGCAATGTCTGAACTTTGTATTTTGAGCACTTTTTGCGTTGTTTTTGCCTCTTCACGATGACTCGCTTGGTTTAGTCCTCAGTTGTAAGTCGCTTTGGCTAAATGACTAAATGTAAAAATGTAAATGTTTAAAACAGCTGTTGTCCAGGTACACTTGCACATAGCTTTTCAGGAAGATTTCTTCAAGAGTCTTGGAGACGTTGCAACAGTTCTTCTGGATTTAGTAGTTCTTTCTGTTTCTTCATGTAATCCCAGATGGACTCGATTATGGTGAGATCAGATCTCCGTGTGGAGCATACTGGCTGTTGTCAGACTCCTTATGCATATACAAATCTCACTGGATTATTACAATGGAAAAATAAATGTTTGGAAATGTAAACTGATATTTCCTACTGACACTACAGCAAAAGATATAAATAACTGTCTTAAAACCATTTTTTGGGGGTTAAAAAATACTAATTTTGCTTTGGAGATCTCCTACAACAAACGCCTTCATTTTCTCATAATATACATTGTACATCACCACATTTTTCAATGATTCTCAAACGAATTGTCCGATGATTCAGTCTCTTTAAATCCCTCCTTTCCACGAGCCTGCTCTGCTCTGATTGGCTAGACGGCCTAGTCCGGTGTGATTGGTCTACTGCTTACAGCGCTTGTCGGAAGCTAAACATCCTTAACTGAAGTTCAGCTCCGGAGGCTTCCTCAGTCTTCAGCGATTGTACACTGTAAAGACAGTAACTATGACGTAGATTTTACCATATCAATCTGAGCGCGAGTTCGATAATGAACAGTCCCTCCAGAAAAACGCAATTATGCGATCACATGATTTAGTGCATAATCAGCCAAAGTCCGCATATTCATGCGGGGGCCGCATTTTTTTCCAAATACGCCGCACTTTCGCCGCATAAATTGCCGATTTCCGTGCAAAATATGCGGGGCTTGCATGATTTCATAATCCTTGCATTTTCGTTGCAAAAGTCACATATATATTAGCAGAAAGTTGAAAAATGTTGCATTTGCTTCACACAAGAGCAGCCATTTCCCCCTGTTGCCATGGGAACGTTATGAAGTGACGTAATTACGCGACGTGAACATCATCGAAAAGCTGTAAAACAGGAGCACACTATTTTTTTATATTTAATTTATTCATTTTTACAGAAGTTGTAGCATATTCCTTTTGTAAAGCTACATAACTTGTTTGACTCATCAATGTTTTGTAAGTTTGATGTGTTTATTAAGGTCTTGTAACGCGTTGTGTCGGGAAGGAAAATAGGGATAGCTCACAGCTGAAGTTATTGCAGAGGCCAGACAGACTCACGGAGGCGATTGGCATCTCACAACTCGCACTTTATTCCCAAATCGAACTCGTATAACTGTCTGTCACACGTTCTACCGTCCACATCGTTACTTAATAAACAAAATAAGATAAAAGAAGTAGCATCAAACAGAAATTACCCGCACACATAGGGTGTTCGAGGCGCATGGCACATACAATATATAATACTGCAGGCAGTTCAACAGGGAGCGCGCAGCTCTTAAAGGGGCCACACCTTATTTCCACTCGTTACAGTCTGAAATAAAACAAGATGAGAAATTAAATATTCCCAGCACTTTCTGTGATGTATGCTTGCTTATCATAGAAAGTAATAAGATATGACTCTTTACATTAAGGTAGTAGCCTAGTGAGAACAGGGTGTTGGGGGAATCACTTTTCTTTTCTCTTTCATCAAACCGCAGTTTTTGCAAGTTCCCACAGTTTTTGCAAGTTCCCGCAGTGCGCAGTTTTTGCAAGTTCCCGCAATTTCATCGCATAAAACTGCATAAATATCCCGCATATTCCATCGCATTTTTAAAAAAAACGGCCGCATAATCAAGGATTTTTGCACGCAACAATCACAAAAAAACTCTGCGTTTTTCTGGAAGGACTGAATGAAACTTGTGAACTAGTTGAATGAACTAGTTATTCAACCTGAATCTCCATCGCAAGGACGACTCGAGCAGGACTCAGTGTTTCTCAGTGATACGCTAATCAGTTTGAGGAACATTATGAGATGTTGCAGCTGTATTTCCTCACCATCACCATTAACAAATGTATGTTCATCAAACATAATATTTTTCTAATTTATTGTGGTGCACGTGTGAACTGTATCATTAACTGTATTAATAATAGTGCATACGTTAGCCGAATAACTGATGTAACATTAACGTGAGTTAGCCGGTTAGCCAGAGAACTACACAATATAGTTGTGGGCGTTAGGCAAATGTGTTACCCAGTGACGTGTAGCCGTCACGGAAGTAAGATTCGAATTCCTGACGACTTGTTTAGGCGGTTCAGAGTCGATTCCTTCTTTTGAGAAACAATAACTTTATTTAACGGGTGCTCTTTCGTCTTCATAACTTTGCAGATAGCTACATTACATGAAAGGGAATATCCGAAAAAGCATAATAGGGGCACTTTAAATATGGTCTGAAAATCTACAGAGAGGTTTGGAAATTTGAGTCTGGAAATTTTGAAATGGAAAATGTGTTGGAACCCTTAATTGGTCAATATAGCTTTCCTAAATATATAGGAAACAAGGAAAGTAGCTTTCTCTGATTTATAAAGTATAGTGTTAACATCATGTGGAAGTGCAAAAGGAAATTGAGCGTCTTTTCCACACAGCTGTGTCATACTGTGAAGTAATGAAGTGCTCAGTATCAATATCGGTTCTAGGAAAAACAGGATGACTAACTCTAGCTTATGCATATACACCATTGTAGCTGCGGTTAAACAGTCAGATGACTGGAAGCATTGTGAAGACAGACTCAACTCACTCCAGCTTGCATGTTGAGTGTGCACAATAAGTGAAATCACTAAAGAGAGCTAATGTATTATTACTGCAAAAATGGATGAGGTCAGTTTGGGACAGTGAGTTTGTATCTATGGGAGGCAAAGAGAAAGAGTTAATTGTGGATGACAGTGGTCTATTGAAGCACAAGGACAAAGGTCAGAAGGAGGGTAGCTGGAGAGGGGAGTGAACTCTGGATCACTCACTGGCTCATGCCAGGCTCAGAAATGTGGGTGTGTTTCTCCTTCTGAAACATACACTTACAGGAAAACCTCACTGACATTAAATGATAAAATCAGCAATTGTGAACAATGTAATTGACCATATTTAGGCTCAGTTTCAATCATTTTCTCTAAAAAAGGAAGGCCTAGAATTATTTATTCTCTCATTGGGCTGTTATTCCTAATCTCTGCCTTTAGGGTAATGATTCTCACTTGAGTAATTTAATGCTTAAGCAAAGCTTTAGTCAAACTCCTGGAGGCTGATGAGAAAAGAGAACTTACAGTATCACAAATATATATCCCAGTTTGAAAAATCATGAAATTTATCATTTCTTCTACATGCATTAATTACAGTGAATGCATCTACTGAACTTTATTGATGTGGATTAATGGACAACTTACATAAAGGGTTGGGTTTTGGGCTGGCAAAATTCTTATCAATTTGTTATTTGCCTCTAACCATTTATCTCATCCCCATGATGCCCACTCGCATTGGGTTGTTCCAGGACCAGTAAAAGCGTGCGTCATACAGGTTTGGTCCACCATAATGGAGTTTTCTGAGAATTTCAGCTGGTATTATTTCATATTAATAAGCTCAATCTTCACAGTATGGGTTGTTAATACTGAAACTGTATTGCCACTTGAAGCATGGCATAACTTGCCACAACCACAGTTTTCAACTAAAAACGTAAAACATTTTTATGCGTTTTGGCCGTTCATTTACACGACAACAGCGTTTTGGGTGCCAGCGTTTTAGGTACACAGTCTCCGTGTAAACAACAAAATGCGAATCTCTGAAAACGATGACGTCATGCACAGTATTACTTGTTCAATTTATAGTGTTTCATCGCCATCTAATGGCCTGGCAGCAGAAAACAGCGCTTTTAGTCGTTTTCGTGGATCCCTGTGAATGGGGATCATTTTGACAATGGGTGTCGTCTGTATGTGGAAAACTCAAAGGACAAACTTCTCAGTTTTAAGCATATCGTTGTTGTGTAAATGTACCCTTAGTCTTGTGTTTCTGAGTGGTTGTTTGTCAGTTTTAAAACGTGTTGTTTTCTGACTCAGAACAAATGTGTCAGTAGTACATTAATAATTTCCACTCAAACAATCCACATTTTTTATTGTTCACACTTTCTCAAGAGTAAAAAATGAATCTGGGATTTCAGCTAATAGCTTGCCATGCTTCCATTTCAATTATTTGGATATTGATCTCATCTCAGAAGATAGATTTCTATTCTCTCAAGACACGTGTCATTTTCTTTTGCACTTGTTTCCTCTAGACAGATGTCTCTCTTGTTCTGCCCAACAAAGATTTGCATTTGAATGGGGTTGCATTCAGTGTGGGACAATAAAAAGCTCAAAGAGAAGAAATGGAGTTGTTATGATCAGAGGTCAGAGTGTCAGTCTTTCCCTAACATCCTCCAAGACACCTGCAAAGGACCACATACAGTCCATATTTTCTCCTCCCTCACATTAAAGAGCACGTTTGGATGATTCATTGTCGGTACATGCTAACATTATTCCACCACATCCACTTCATGCATGAAGAAAATTTTGCTAAAGTTCTCTCAGGAGATTGATATATGTTTTTAGTTGAGCTCTCTCACATCGAAACCTCAGTATCTTCACACTTCCTGTAAACATTTCGGCCTGTGACCCCTCCAGGCACGGATAAGCTAATGCAGCAATTCCACGCAACCACCTTCATCAAGATATCATGCACATGATGCTGAATTGTAAAGATTATTAAGAGAGTTACTCATGTGGGATCCTCAGTGTCTATGTGTGGTTATTGTTCTCTGTGGAGTTCTCATAGACACTCTGCTGTCTCATTAGACCAACTCTCTTTTTTCACTTAGAGTGTCTGGCTGTCCTGGAACTGTGAAACCATCAGAATAAACCTGTCATGGGTAATTAGACTGATGTGTCAGAGCTGTACACATGTGCACTGGTTATGGTCTATCGTGTTATTTTTTACAGTCTGTACTTCTCTAATCTGTGAGTTGGGTAGATACTCCACTGGTCTTCGGTCAAAGACAAGCTGATATTTGTCAGAATGACACCCATGCCAAATTTTAGGGCAGTGACTATACCTTGCTGTACTGACAGCATTTTATATTTTGATATGAATGTGATTAATATCCAAAGGTGCTCAACATACTGGTCACATCATCATAAAAAATGTGTGTGTGTGTGTGCCAGATCACTTTGGTTGAATGGAGGGGAGCAAATGCTTTTCTATTATGGATGCTGGCAGGATTTCAATTTAGACTTTCCATTTAAAAATATACAATATCTATAGAAGACACTTGATTTATACTCTCATTTTCATCACTGCTGTTGTTTGATTATTGCAAGCAGTGAAAGTGGGGTCCAGAAACAACTTTCTGTCAAAAATAATACTTGCCATTCATACTTGCGGTTTTAAATTTAATATTGGTAATATTTTAATATGGTAATGAATTAACAACGGATTTGTTAGATGATTTATATATGGTTTCCATATGTACATGTATACTACTGTTCCAAAGTTTGGGGTCAGTAAATTTTTTTTTTAACAAATTGATTATTGTATGCATTAAATTAATCAGAAATACCAGTAAAGAATCCTGAAAGAATTATATATGGGATAGGATATTTGATTTGTGACAAACCGCACAGGTGTTTGCTCAGCCATCAAATGTAGCCATCAAGAAGTAATAGCATTAATGAAAGAAACTGTCAGTGCTGTGTTAAATGCTGTAAATAGTAATCCAGTGCAGTTAATATAAGAATATTTTTGGACTCTGCAGCCTCAAAAAGGCAGAGACCTCAATATCGGTAACACTTTGTGCTTTTCCCATTACACAATAACAGGAATAGGTGTATTCCTTAGGTGTAGTGTGTGATAGTACTTTGTGCAGTTTCTTCGCTGAGAAGCTTCCCTCAGGATAAATGTCTAGTTTTGACTCAGTGTCTTTTCAGTTGTGTATCATATTCTGATGTGGAATATTGAGGTTTAAAATGGATAAAAATTTATAAAAAAGGAAAATTAAGTCTAGATAAAAGGGTATTAATGAAATGAAAACTTCAGTGAAGTAAAGGTGAAGTGCAGCAGCATGCTGCTTAATTAGAGACTGGACATGTTAACAATATAGTTTTGAAATGCACAAGCATTGTGTTGCATTGGTTTTCAAGCAGCTCTTGATTTTTCTCTTCCCAGATTACCCTCACAAGTATGGATCAGAAGGTGGCTGTGCAGATCACTCTGTATTTGAGAGGATGAAGAAATACCAGGCATCTGCAGTGGAGGAGCCCACCCAGGTCAGCTCCAACAGCCCTTTATACAGCTCAGCTGAACACCACTGATATCACCAACTAGCACCACGATCTTGCAAATAAACAGAAACCATATCACACAGGGAGATCTGGAACATTTCTCTTTCCCATGATTCTGAAGTTTAGATTTCAATTTGATACCTGGCCAGAATACACCAGAGAAAGATTAAATTCTGATTTGAAATAGATGATTCACTATATCTATGTACTCAAAAATGTATTGTCTTATGTGTCCTGCTGTTTTCCCTGCAGCAGACAAACCGCGTTATTGACGAAGAGATGGCTGATGGGCCGGTGATCCTGAGGAAACGTCGTGCAGTACAGCCAGAGAAAAATACCTGTCAGCTCTTCATCCAGACAGACCACCTCTTTTTCAAATACTATGGCACCAGGGAGGCTGTGATCGCACAGGTACACCTTAAGCACAAACAGGTATCTTTATGGCAAGTGGTGCCTGCTGTGTTTTATATTGCACATTTATAGGGTTGTTCTTTTGGGTTATGCAGATTTCCAGTCACGTGAAGGCCATTGACTCCATCTATCAAAGCACGGATTTTCAGGGCATCCGCAATATCAGCTTCATGGTGAAGAGAATCAAGGTTAGTGTGTTTCTCTCTTCACTGTTATCTTTTTTTTCTCTGATATGTGGTCTGATTTTTTTTTTTTTTTTTTTTTTTTTTAGATGTGGTGCACTCTATTATGTGAATGTCATTTCCTTTTGGAACTGTAATATGGATTGAGACAGTTTTGTAATTATTTTAAGAATGTCAAGCCCAGTTCTTGACATATTTAATCTAATGTGAACTTTAAACAGCATATTCTTATTATTATCCATCATGATTACCTGGTTAGAATACAACTTACATCTTGACCGACTGGCTCAAGATGTTACAGTTGTACAGAGGGGTTACAGATCTCACTCAGTATTGACCAGATGTCAATAAAAGCTTGTCAGCCCATATACTGCAGCTCTTCGAAGACTTCTCCTTTTAGTCCCAGGCAACTGCTCTGCAATTGACTCTTTGGCTGCTTAAGGGGCCGTTCACACAGAAACAGTTATGGACAAAAGTAGGTGTTTTGAGACACAAAAGCAAAAATGTATTTGACAGTGTTTTGGCGCAGCATTCTTGTATGACCATCTAACATGGTTACAATAGACAGAGAGAGACACAAATGAGGACACAAAATGTTACATCCATCCTGGATCTCATGTAGATTGTACCCATCTGTTGTATTAAACTGAAGTCTGTTTGTGTTTCTATTTTAGATCAACACTACCAGTGATGAGTCGGATCGCTCCAACCCTTTCCGATTTGCCAACATCGGTGTTGAGAAATTTCTAGAGCTCAACTCGGAGCAGAATCACGATGACTACTGCCTAGCCTACGTCTTCACAGATAGAGACTTTGATGATGGAGTCCTGGGTCTGGCCTGGGTTGGGGCTCCTTCAGGTATGATCAGAGATACACATACAGGGTCTCCCTGATTTATAGCCTAAGAGGTTTTCTGTGTGTGTGAGTGGCCTAGTGTCTGCTAATCTGAAATTAAATCAGCATGCAGAGAGAGACGAGGCAGGGTTGAAGACCTGCGAATCAGACATGATGTTGATGTGGGACTGGCCATGTTGTCTCTATTAACCTCAGTACACGGCCTGACGATAAAATTATCAGTGAAAGTCCTCACACTGTGTGTGTACACATGTTTACTTTGCTATACATTGGGGGTCTAATTGTCCCCAGAATTAGCTAAATGTGTCCTTTTAGGGCTGGGGTTAGGATCAGTCTGTAGTAATTATATTTAGATTAATATAGACATAGTACAAGTCTAAAATATGTCTTTATTTAGTTTAAATGCCATTTAAGCACACTAATTTTGATCAGACTTTATTTTACTTTATTTTTTAGTAGGTATCTTAACTGCATTATTCTCAAGATAAAGAGGCATTGAAACAAGGGCAGAGCGGCATCCAAGCTTTGCATACAGAATAGGTCCATAAAGCTAAACACAACTTGCCTTTAAGCTCTGCTTGATGAAAACCCTATTATTGTTTTTCACATATTTGCCTTTCTTTAACACAGACATGCACACCTTGAAAGTGAGAGATTCTTTTCATCACCTTTTATGTGTGTTTGTTTCTATTAATGTATTCATGTTGCTAGGGAGGTGTGCATCTCTCTCACCTCTTTGGCTTTTCAGTTCAGTTTTTTTTGCCTGCTGCACAGACACTCATTAATAGACAAATACACAGCTTGTTGCATAAACGCATAGTGTCTGGTTATTTTTTATTTTATTTTTTTAAAGTTTTGTATTGATTTTTGTTGTCTTTTTTAAATGATTCAGTGTCTTGAAGACTTGAGGACTGAATGCTTATACATATTTCAGTTTTTAGTTCACGATACAGATAGCCTGGCGTCGTCATACTCAGATTCTAGTCAGAATATGAGTCTGATACTGCTCCATTGGGCTGTGATTATGGGGCGTGTTTTAACCGAACCAGGAAAGAAAATGCCTCTGCACTCAATTGGATTGACCTACAACTAATCAGACGTATGTTGAATCCCGTAGGAAGGACGGCAAAAACATCTTTCCGATCGACAAATGCCTTGATCGCGGTTCTCTGTTCCTCTTTTAAAATCAATGCACTGTCGTTATCTTCTATAACAGACGCGGAAGGGGTGGAACGGTACACAGAAGTCACGGTTCGGTTCATGCCTCAGTTTGGGGGGCTGGATTAAAGGAAAATTAATTTCTTAAGCCTTGTATTTTTTAAATAAGTTGTATTAATAAAGTAAAGGCATAGAACCAGTTTATTTGTAGTGCATTGACAATAGTTTTATATAGTTTGTTTATTAATTCAATTAATAAAAAGACAAAAAGACCTTGATATGTTTGGTAATTGTACCTGAATGAATTTAAAATGAATTTGCTATATTTCAGAGCAATATTTGTTTTCCTTAATTTTAATTAACACTAACTTTAGGCTATTCTCATCTGAATTATAAATAATTTATTTCTGTATAAAATAATACTACCATTAAAAAACACATTTGATTTTCTTTTTTAATCAATGTATGTGTAACTTAAAAATAAACAGATTTAGTGCTCTGTTTGAGGACAAGAAATGAAAACCAATGCAATATGATGAATGTCCAAAAGATGGCACCGACAGGTTGGATAAATACGGTAGATAAGATAACATCTGTCATGACTCATGAATGTTTTTCTGGTCAAACGGAAAATATATATAGTTCTGATTTTTTTCCCCTCCCGTTTATCTACAGCTCAGATCTAGAATTCTGAAGTGAAATAAAGTATCGATGTAATTTTTTTATGAATTAACCAGAGCAAGAGAGGGAGCCAGAGAGAGAGCACACGCGCAAGTGAGTAACCTAATATTGAAGCTTGTTGGTTTAATTAATTGTAACTGACTCCGAAGTTTTCCCAAACTTGCGATCTTGATTGGCGGGTCCTCTAAAGCCCCGTTCACACTACACGTGACCAAGCGACGCGATACCATTCATTTCAATGGTGAGCGGGCGACTTCCGGCGACACGCGCGACAGCGACCGTTGGCGACTAGATGGGGCGTGTCTGGCGACGCGACAAAGTTGAGAAATTTTTAACTTTATACAAATGAAGAGTGATTTTCGCGAGCCACAAACAATAGGAGTGGAGCGCACGTGATCCTTCTCCTCAGCCCCTGGGCCTGCAGTGATGGATGAAAAATTGATCCTTGCGGTTAGCAATTTTCCAGTTTTATTTGATATGTAGTGGGAACGCCCACTAGCCAGCGACTGGCGACTTGCAGCGACAAAGTCGCGTGTAGTGTGAACGGGGCTTTAGGCAGCCATTCCCAAACTGTGGTCCGCGGACCACTAGTGGTCTGTGAGGGTACTGCAGGTGGTCCGTGGACAGGCAAAATAAAATATAAAATAATATTTTTTTACCTTCATTTTACCAGGAAATTCCCATAAAAAAATAAAAAGTAAAAAGAATATGTAGGCCTCTATTGATATAAAATTTAATTGTGTTATTACTAAAATAGGCTAGTGGCGTTTGGCCGTGACGTTCAAGTTTAGTGCCGTTAGAACCACAACATGGATCGGTGGATAGCAACAGGTTCTCTGAAGAGAAAAGAGGCAGAGGCAAATATGTTCTCATTATCACATCACACACATAGCCTTTATAGCCAGTTTATATGAAACAAAATGTTTATAAATGGAATGAATAAGGCCTGTTCTTATTTTAATTTCCAGTTAGTTTCTTGATCTCGCGTTTCTGAAATGTTTTGCGGAGGTGCGGATTAATTCAGGTAGGACTGTGTGTAGACATATTTTATTATGTGTATTATGAAGTGGTCCGTGAAAATTCTTGATTACAAATAGTGGTCCACACACACAAAAAATGTGAAAACCCCTGCTCTAAGGCTCCGTTCACACCGCATGTCTTAATGCTCAATTCTGATTTTGTGCTCAGATCCGATTTTTGGTTTGGCTTTTCACATTACATTGTAAAATGTGGCCTATATCGGATTCCAGTGTGAACTGTTTGCATGTTTCAAACTAACCCGCATGCGCAAAAGAACAATAACAATACCCGCGTTTCCACTGCCGGGCCAGGGCTAACAGCGAGCCGAGCCAGTGGCCTCGGGCCTCGGGCCTCGGGCCTCAAGTCAAGTCAAGTCATCTTCATTTATATAGCGCTTTTAACAATGGATTGTTTCAAAGCAGCTTTACAGAGATAAACATATAATTTAAGGTAACAGATTGTTTTGGCGTTATAGCGGTTCTTGAATAATGTTACTTCCAGCTAAAGTTAACTTTGATTGATTCACCTCCGTCGAAGTGATCAGACTTTAAACGCGAACCTGTGATTAACGCTGACGGCGTTCACATGCTCATTCAGAATTCTATAGTTATGTGCTTTTTAAAATATGTGCGCAGGTTTGTAATTCATACAACCCAGCCTAAACAAACTACTTTTCTTGCCTATAAATTTTTATACAGAATTTTGTTTTATCTCAAGCACCGGGCTTGCGTTTCCACTGCCGGGCCAGTAGCCCCGCAGCGCTACCCTAAACCCCGCCCCTAACACGCCTTTCAACAACCCAACCCATTTCAGCGGGTATTATGAATTTATTTATTTTTTTAAGTTAGGAAGATAGCATGTATAATAACTCACCGGCCGTGGCTGCAGCCTGCAATAGTGTCCAGATTGTCTCGCGAGTCGCCACTAACAGAGGGACGGTGACCCAGCACACCGTCCGTCAAGTCGAACCATGGAATTTGGAAAGTTCCTTCTCTGAGCTCCGCTTTGTCCATTGTGCGTTTGAATCGCCTTGTACAATACTGCGCCCGCAACTTTTTTTTTTTTCTGAACTTGAAGCGTTGCTCGCTGAATGCTTAGCTTAGAAAGTTCAGCATCGATGTATTTTATAACGTCTTCGTTTCTTCACACGCCGTCAAATTGACGTTGTACCCTTTCTTCTGCCCAAATGCTCAGAAGAGCTTTGGTATCTTCGACAGACCAGTACAGGCGATTCACCATTTCGAGCAGCGATTATTTTGCGCGATATAAAAAAGTGAAATGTGCATCTTGCTTCAGATCATAACGTTCCATAACACCGATAAACTCCGCCTTTTACCTTGACCACGCCTCTAGCCCGAGCTGGCCCGCTTTGGCCCAAGGTATTCGACGGGCCAGAAATCCAGAGCCAGGTTACCAGTGCACTGGATCAGATCGTAGATAGACTGTGTACATTTTTTAATGATGAGCCCGATCTTATGAAAGTGCGTATCTATACCAGGAATTAAATTTAATGTGCCATTTATACGCCTTGATTTGTTTTTGCGTTTATATGATACGCATTTTTCGCATGCATACGCACTTTATTGCGTGTATACGCACGCACTCCACACCCCTAATCCTAACCAAGGGATTTACAGTGTGTTAAAAAAGTTATAACTATAGTAGTGTAACTCACCGGCGCATAATTGTGACAAATGTCGATGTAGATTGACGTAAAAGTCGCATCAAATGCACCTTGGTTGTTCACACTGCGGACGCATTGAAAAGAATCAGATCTGGGTCTAATTCAGGACCACATATAGCCTGGGTTTCCCAATGCTGCCTTTGCGCAGCGGGATTTTATTCACGCTGCTCAATGAGACGTGGTCTGACGTTAGCCAGGCTAGACCACATATGTACCGTATGTGGTCTAAATCTGATTTGAAAAAATCAGATCTGGGCAAGATTTGAGTGTTCACACTATCTCTGAAGAAGTCTGACCTGGTCACTTGACCCCAAAAAAATTTGGGTCACTTTTGCCTGCAGTGTGAACGGGGCCTAACGGTAGGGATCCACTTTTGCGATAAGACTGTCGCATGGTGTCGCGACGCCTCCCCACATTTGTACTTTGATGGGCATTCCTCAAGTTTATCAAGTTTTTTGTAGTAGGACGTCTAGGACAAATGGGACCCGCGAGAGACTTCCCCCGTCTCCATGTGCTCTACTTCTATTGGATAGATGCGTCACGTTCAACGGATTCATTTTGAATAAAGATGGGCATCGGCCAGCTTTTCGACGCGCAGCATTTTTCCAAATGAAGCGCCGCTTTCCCGGAATGCTTTGCGGGCGCGTTAAAGTCGCGTGACGTCACCCATAGGAATAGAGCGCGGCGCAACAGAACTACTGTAGAAGTATGATTCAACTTTTGCCGCTGCGCTCTGTGACGATTACCAGCGCGGCGAATAGAAACGGGACATCCAAACAAGCACGGAAATCAAAATGGATGAACGGCTAGTACTGTGTGTGTCGGAATTTCCTGAGCTGTACGGTACAAGTTTGAGGTCGTATAGGGACATCGTCAGAAAAGAGGAACAACAATCAAAATAACTAACGTTATACGTCAGTATAATATAGATCTCCCGCTTAAAGTTTTTGAAAACTCCGCCTACTTTGCTCTGGCATAGCGCAGCGCAAATCACGTTGTATCTGAAGAGCAACGCTGAACCCAGCGGCCAGCGCCGCGCATTCCGCGTCCTGTGTGAAAGGCCCATAAGGCGGGGCTACAGATTATGTGTCCCTAAAGAACCCGCGTATCTAACAGTAGTTCCGCATTACATTAATTAATTTGCACGCGAGTTTTAATTATTTTATACCATGTATTCTCCGTGTAAATTCATGCACCGAACCGTGACGCCCGTACCGTTTTGGTTCAATACGAATACATGATGTACCGTTCCACCCCTAGAATCTACACATCTCAATTCTCCAGCGGCAGCCACCTTTGTTGTAAACGAATTCAACCCAAGCGCTCTTTGGTGACGTGGATTACGTTTCTGGTGATCATCTGTCCGTCATCGTATAAAGCCCGCCCTGACAATTTGATTGGTCCGAACAGCTCTGGTTCAAGCATAGTTGCTCCACAACGGATCAAGTCCAGACCGAACTTCCCGACCTCAAATGTTGTGGGCGGGGCTAAGTTCGGCTGGCATCCAGGCTACGATACAGATATTTTTAAGCATAAAACTAGCTCATTATGTACATAATGAATTTTGAGTGTTACTTTGTTATTCTCTGGGATATTTAATTTTCAATGTAATATAAGGTCTGTAATTCAACAAAAAGGGATAATGAAGTCTTTAATTGAGTCTTTGCACTTAGAGTAACAAGCTTTCTACATTTACACTTTAATGCTGTTTTTGAGGGGAAGCACACACATAAACACACTCATACTCACAAAAATCCTGTCAATCAATACAGGTAAATTAGCATTGTTAAAGTCTGCTGCTTTGATCCCTCTCTGACTAATCTCCAGGGACAACAGCAATTGCTGTCTTGCTGAACCACTCAGCTGTGTGAACAAACTAACTAATCAGCGAACATGTTTGTGTGCATGTGTGTTTTTATCGTTATGCAGGGAACATAACAGAAAATTAATTCACACAGGCTTGTGGTTTGATGCGGTTTTGGGCTAATAATGTATTTTTATAGCTGTATTTGTTTAGTAAATGCAGTCATTATAAACGGCTTGAGATGCTAAGTTTCAAATATGTGACTCTTGGGTTAAAGATTCTCAATGTTAGATGTGTAGCCCACCTAGCATGTGAATTACTACACTTCACTACTTCAGCCAGTACACTTTTTCTTTAGTCAAATTTAAACAGAAGGTGTGTGGGAGTAGTGCCACACAGAACATTTTTACAGGTATTAGTGTTGTGATGGCAGAGTGCCACGTCTTTGCCCTCTGTCTATGTGTACGCTACGCTGGTCGTTTGTATACAGCCACAGTGAGATCACTTCATTTCTACACTTCTCAGTGTTGACAGATTAATCAAGTTTGAACACCAAACAATATTTTGCTAACATTAAATTAGGATAGAAGTTTGACTTTGAAAAATTAACACTTTAATTATATTCACTTGAACGACTGCAGGTCTTGGGATGCTTGTATAAAGGATTTATTATTTCATGTTTATGAGTAGAGCAATATTGTATACAATATTGTTTTGTTTTTTAATGGCTCTTTTAATTCCTTAATTAATTCACCACTTAATAATGAGGAGGATACTGATATCATCATTTATCATAATTTTTTATAAATATTTTATATTTTTATTTATTTAATTTATCACTTCATTTAAATTTTATTTAATTAATGCCTCTCTTATGTGTGGTTTCAGGCAGCTCTGGTGGGATCTGTGAGAAGAATAAACAGTACTCTGATGGGAAGAAGAAGTCTCTGAACACCGGCATCATCACAGTGCAAAACTACGCTTCACATGTTCCCCCTAAAGTCTCCCACATCACCTTCGCTCATGAGGTCGGACATAACTTCGGCTCTCCGGTGAGTCCTTCTCACTACATGTGCAGCATCCTAGATCGCTAAGCAGTAGACTACACACCTTTATGAACAAATTAATCTTATCCTCTGATGCTTTAAGAATTTAGCACAGATTACAGTACTGCCTTTGAGGCCTTTAAACTGTCAGATTGATCTAGCCAGACTTTTAAAATATCCTGACCTAGTTTTTGCTCAGTCCTCTGTAACTTGTTTCAGTTTAAAAGCAATTGCCAAGAACTGGCCCATGGCCCACTGAAAAATAGTGTTGGATTTACACAGTCTAGTTTTGTATTATAGCTGCAGGTCAATTAAGATGTTTCTTGCTTACCAAATACATATATTTCAGCTGCGAGGAGAATATTTTTAGAATAATGATATTTAGTTTTTCTCACACTCAACTTGAGAAAAACGTTTTCTCACGTTGAGAAACAGAGAATGTGTTTCTCAGAAAGTTCAGAGAATGTGTTTTTTACAGAGAATGTGAGGGATGTATACCACCAATGTGCAGTATCTACCTGAATGAAGCAATAGAAAACTATCCCTGCTGGGAACATTTTTAAACCAACCTAAGCTGGTTTTTACTATAGCTGATCTCCCTGTCTGGTCAGACAGCCTAGCTAAACATCAGCATGGCCAGCCTTAGAACCCAATCAGACCAGCTGAAGACTAGATTGGCCAGGCTCCTTAAACCAGCTTAGGACCAGCAAACCAGCTTTATGCTGATTTAAGCGGGTTTTCAGCATGATTAGGATGCCAACCTGTGTACATGGGGAATATTACAATGCCAAAATTGGAGAATTTGACGTTCTAATGATGAAAGAATTACAAGCATACTCTTTTCAAGGAGCACCCTGAGAATTTTTAATGACCACAGAGAACAAAGACCTTATTTCAGCATATTTTTTTTACAGTATTGTGTCCTATCCCTATCCCCATCATGTTGCAATAGACCTGGACAGATTGCGGGGTGAGCACCCCCTGCTGGCCGTAGTAACACTTCCAAAAGCAACCTTAGTATTTCTTGTTCATTCTGGTAATGACCAGGTTTCCAATTCCAACCCTTCTTAGCTTCAGTGGTTAACCAGGCAAGCACTGCAGGGATAGTGAATATTTTAAGTGTGTTTGTATGCTTGTTGCTGATTTATACTTCCCTTTCTTTCTCTGTCTTCCAGCATGACTCAGGAAGTGATTGCACTCCAGGAGAAGCTAAAGCTCAGGACCAGAAAGAAAGAGGCAACTACATCATGTATGCCAGAGCCACATCAGGAGACAAGTTCAACAACAACAAGTTCTCCATCTGCAGCATTCGCAACATCAGCCAGGTGCTGGATAAGAAGAGATTCACCTGCTTTGTTGGTGAGATTTTATCCTCCAACAAGAAAATGGCACATGATAGTGTTTAAGGCTCAGGGCTGGTAACCAGGAGCGATTCATGAGATATTACGGCGATGGACTCAAATGAGGCACTTAACCTGAGATTGCTCCAGGAGGATCGTCACTGTAATGAGCTCATGGTCCCTTTCTGTAGCAACGTTGCATCAAAGTCGCAAAAAAACTAATTCCACCAGACCTAATCATGCGGCAATGATAAAACAATACAGACTTTTCATTTTCCTGTCTCCCTTTCTCATTTTCTTACTGTCTGTTCTTTTCCAGAATCTGGACAGCCCATCTGTGGTAATGGAATGGTTGAGGCTAATGAACAGTGTGACTGTGGCTATAGTGATCAATGCAAGGACACGTGCTGTTATGATGCCAATGAGAAAGATGAGCTGAAGTGTAGACTGAAGCCAAAAGCTCTATGCAGGTGCGTGAGAACCTTAACAGTTTTCTCTAACCAGTGTTGTTGTTCTTATTTTAAACTAAAACTATTACAAATTGTTTTTTGTTTATTGAAATAAAGCTGAAATAATATAAATATTCGATGAAAGGATTTAAATTTTAAACTGAAATGAACAAGTTTAAGTACTAAAATTACTAAAACTCTAACTGAAATAAGAAAAAATAAAGCTAAATATAACAAATGACAAAACTAAAATTAAAATGAAACCTGAAAAAAAATACAAGCTAATTCATAATATTAATACATACTATAATAGTATATAAATGATACTAAAATAACACTGGCTTTAACATCATAACATATGTCCATTATAGTCTTATATCCGTTTTTGCTTAACAGAAGTTCTATACACGGTAGTTTATCTGAAATGTCTTTTTTGCAATACCTTAAGGTTGCATTACCTATACCGTATCATTAGCAGTAATTTGTAATTAAGTTAACACATTTTTCATTAAGTGCAATAAAGTATTAGTCATTTTTCAAAACTTTTCTCTTGCAGTCCCAGTCAGGGTCCATGCTGCACAAAGGAGTGCACCTTTAAGAGCAAAGATGTGAATTGTAGGGAAGAATCTGAGTGTGCTCTTAAGGGCATGTGCAATGGAAACACCGCCCAATGCCCCACCTCAACTCCTAAAGAAAACTTGACATCCTGCCACTCAAATACCCAAGTCTGCATTAATGGGGTAGGTGCTGCATCATGACCTGTGTGTTCGTTTTGCACAGTGCCTATTGAATGTTTTCACCCCCTTGGACTTTAATATTTTCTTGGTATTAAAGAATATTTTTATGATAGAATAGAATAGAATGAGGCATTTATATAGCGCTTTCATATGTACTACTGTACACCCAAAGCGCTTTACAATCATATCAGGGGATCTCTCCTCAACCACCACCAGTGTGAAGCATCCACTTGGATGATGCGACGGCAGCCACAGTACAATGGCGCCAGTGCGCTCACCACACACCAGCTATAGGTGGAGAGGAGAGAGAGTGATAGAGCCAATTCAGTGGATGGGGATTATTAGGAGGCCATGATTGGCAAGGGCCAATGAGTGGAATGTGGCCAGGACACCGGGGTTACACCCCTAGTCTTTACGAGAAATGCCATGGGATTTTTAATGACCACCGAGAGTCAGGACCTCGGTTTAACGTCTCATCCGAAGGACGGAAGGATGTTAGCACAAATGAAATCCTGTGTTTTAGTGCTAATACACATGAAACCTTCCAAACATTTAATATTACTTACAGTCTCTATATGTGTGCATTTGTGTGTGTAATATGTGTCTTTGTTTTGAGGACATTTTGTCAGAATTTCTTCCTCTTTTAGGGTTGCTCTGGCTCTATCTGTCAGAGGCATCATCTAGAAGTTTGCACTTGTGTCACTGAGGAGGGGAAAGACGAGACAGAGCTGTGTCATGTGTGCTGTATGGAGAAGGGTGAGAAATGCATGCCATCACTGACAGCTTTCTAAAAAATGCAGTCCAGACCCCAGCAATCATTAATTAACATTAAAGTAATTGCACATATTCTCTCTTTTTGTCTTTGTAGGTCAGCCCAACACTTGCAGCAGCACTAGCTCAGAGAGATGGGCTAAGTTCTTTGATAAAAAAGTCATCACGTTACAGCCTGGCTCTCCTTGTAATGACTTCAGAGGCTACTGTGATGTCTTTATGAGGTGCAGGCTGGTGGATGCTGATGGCCCTCTGGCAAGGCTTAAGAAGGCCATCTTTAACCCTGAGCTTTACACGAGCATTGCACAGTGGATAGTGGCAAGTGTCTCAAATATGTAATCCCTAAATAATGGTTCCCTGCATTTGTGGGTTTAATCGCTATAAACGGCATAAGAAGTGATATTTCGCAGACCAGTATTATTTGTCTCTTTCAGTGTTAATCTCATGTTGAATATTTGTGTTTCAGGAGCACTGGTGGGCGGTTCTCTTAATGGGCATTGCTCTCATCATGCTGATGGCTGGATTTATCAAGATCTGCAGTGTGCACACACCTAGCAGCAACCCTAAATTGCCCCCACCCAAACCACTGCCAGGTAATATACCCTAAATGACCCCTTTCTAAATCACTGCCATATACCCCAAATTACCTCAGACTTTCCCCTACTAAACCACAACCAGGAATATGTCCCAGATGGCCACAAACTACAGCCATTCACCAATTCCCATTTCATGCACATCAGTGGATGGAGTGGTGATCTGTGTATAAGAGGGTTATAACTCAAAATCTGTATGTGTGGTCAACCAGATAAAATACAGGACTGTGCATGAAAGGGTCAAAACATCTTTCACAGATTGTTTCACTCTTTTAAAATGCCCCTATTAGGCTTTTTCCGATATTACTTTTCATGTAGTATGTAATTTAGCTGTTTGTGAATGTAAAAGGTTTGCAAAGTTTCAAAGATCAAAGTGCGGGATAAATGGAGTTATTGTCTCCCAAAAGAAAGAACCGATTCTGAACGGCCTGAAAAGAGTCGTCAGTAATTCCAGTGTTTCTTCCTTCTTGATCTCATGTAGGTTTGTAACAAATTTGCATAATTCCAGCCTATGGTCTTTGGCTGCTTGCGAATAACGTCTACTTTGACCCACCGTCACTGTAATGCAAATCCACTTGTCATGCACTTCCAAAGGATGAGGACTCGTATTGAAACGGTAGAACCGACGCTATCGTAACTGTTTATATCACTGTGTATACAAGTGCTGAGGAAGCTGAAATTCAAATATGGTAATGGTCGTTTAGTTTCCAACACGCACTGTAAGCGGTAGGTCAATCATAACAGTCTGGGCAATCTGAGAAGAGTAGGTATTCAGAAAGGCGGGTTTAGAGAGATAGAG
Source organism: Rhinichthys klamathensis goyatoka (assembly GCF_029890125.1). Classification (NCBI taxonomy): domain Eukaryota; kingdom Metazoa; phylum Chordata; class Actinopteri; order Cypriniformes; family Leuciscidae; genus Rhinichthys; species Rhinichthys klamathensis. Next base: position 30,702 of record NW_026606892.1, on the reverse strand, counting down.
TACTTTATCAAACCGTTCGACATTGTGAGAAAATAAGTGATGCTGCAATGTATACTATGAGAAAATTAAAGTGTTTTTTGACCTTGGATGCATGTCAACCTATTGTAGGCGACCTCCAAAATAAAATTAGGAGCCTTTAAAATAACATAAATAGCGGCACTTAAAAAAAAGCTTATCTATATACTACTGTACACCTAAATGTTGACATAATTCACTTTTAGCAGATACATGCATTTAAAATTCAGTCTTTCTCTTCCAAGAAAAAGAGATCAGAACAGATTTTTCTCCAATTAAATGCTCTCTACAATGAGAATGTCCCTCCCCTTATACCACCTGCAACCAACTTTTCAGTTAATAGCAGTTAGCAATAGTTAATAGTGTCTCACCAGAAGTGCTTAAAATGACCTCTCTCTGATCCTCTACCAAGTACTTCAGCTGAACGCATAGCCTTTCAAAGTATTTCATAATGTGCGCGAACAGGCGCTCAACACAAGTATACTAGAAAGTTTCATCCTTGTCCAGTGTCTGCGCTATTTCTTCCATTCTTCCAGACGTTATGACCAATAAAAATGTCTTTGTACTTTCTTAATCAAGCCTTCGTCAACACTGCCATCTGTTGTCATTGTCGTCTTCAGTAGTTTGTTGTTTCGTCTCAACCGTTTCTTTACTGCTGTAAAACAATGCAAAAACTTGTAAAAAAACAAGGCACATAGCCACATACTATGCTGATGTTGAAATGTACGTCATGTGCACTGTATGTATGCATAAAACACTAAGTACACTTTGAGCTTTAATCCAGACTACAACCTTAAAAGATCACACAAACAAACAAAACTCCCACGTCCAATCTTTAATAGAAAAACTACTCAAATGAACCATTTAAAGTACAGAATTATTGCAGAAGACTTGTGTTTAAAGATCAGTATAAAAAGACAAATAACTCCAAATATTTGTAGTCTACCCCAGTCAGAAAAACACATTTAAGGTTTATTATAGTGGTGGACTATATAGTGGTAGAAGCCACATTCGGCCAGGTCATATCACCAGTGTTTAAGAATTCCAAAATCCCAGCTTAACCCCTGCACGTAGAGTGATTAATCATACCTTTGTGTGTTATTCTCTAGGCACACTGAGGAGAAATAGACCCAACCAGCAAGCTGCACAGACCCAACCACAGCGCCAGCCACAGCGCCAACGCAACCAGAGAGAGAACTACCAGATGGGCCAGATGCGCCACTGAATCGCCCTCCTCATTGCCTTGGTTCTTCCTAGTGCCTACAGTGGGAAACACTTCACTCCAAAGAGTAACCTGAATCAATCAATGAGCCCCAACAACAAACTAAGAAACTGGGAAAAATAAAATGGACTTCAAAGTTAAAAGAAACTTAAGAAAACAACCGTTTTAAAGAGTAAGAAACCACCGCTCTGGGAGCCAGCAAAGCTTTCGTTGCGTAGCTCAGAGAAAAAAATCAGAAACTAGTGATGAGCAAGAGGACAGAATCAATGATTTTTGTTCTCTTTTTTCTGCTTTTCCTTTTCTTTCTCACGTTATTAAAACCATTGTTCTCTCCACTAAAGTTTCCCCCCTTTTTGCCTTTTTATCTTTTTTTATCATCATTTTTTGGAATTGCCACCCTCCTGTGGAGATGAGCATGATGGGAAGTCACAGATTTTTCTGCCAATCATTGCTGGCTGAGAGAGACTCCTAAAGACACTCCTTTTCCAATGTGTAATTAAGATGTTTTTAAAATGCAAGCAAAGGACTAAAAAGCTTATATTTCTGAAGCTTTCTCATTTTTTTCCTGCGTGCAATTGTACAGAAATCACAAAATACATTGGTTTTTTTTTTTTTTTTTTAGTCGTGTCATTTTCATTCTTTTGGATAGTTATAATTAAGGATGTTTTAATAGACACTCAGGATATAATAGGAAATAACAGCACAGAGAGTTTCTATTGGTGGAAGGCCTTTTACCAGATTCACTTTGCTGAAAGCGACGTATGCATTTGTGCAAAGCACTTTCACCTGGTTGAGTTTCTTTTTTTCCTCCAGCTGATAACCACTAAAGAACTGCAGATCTTCCTTCCATGTTTGCGAGGGAGTTAATGAGAGGGAGGATGGTTAAAAAGATTGTAATTGTCCTGATCTGTGAGAGTCACTGTTATTTTATGTTCATCCAGTAACACAATGATCCTTCTGAGACCCAGTGAATGATATTGTTCACAGAAGACAGACTTAAAAATAAAAGCACAACATCGGGAAAGGTTTTTTTTCTTCTTTTTAATATACATACAATACAAGGTTTTTGTTTTGCAATAAGATGTAGGAAACAGGAAAGTATGGACAGTTGCACAAATGAGTGAATCTAAGTGGTGTGCATTAGTGAAAGAATGAGATCGAGATGATAGAAGCAAGCTGTGGAGCCTTTAGAGTGTTTTTACACACCAATCAATATGTATACAAAGAAACTTTTAGCAATTTTCAGTCATTACCTCTATTATAGCCGAATAAGAAAAGATCCAGACTTGCAGCCTATATAATCAATACATATGCCTTGTGTTGCCTATATAGGGTATCTAAACCAGCCCATGCTAATTATTTTCAACAATAACCCACTTTTTTTTCTTCTTTTTTTTTATTCCTTCCATTCTCTGTAATTGTGCTTTTGATTTTCTTTTGTGTGTGACTCGTTTGCAAAGGCGGAGGGTTAGAAATAATTCATGAATTACAAATGTCTTTTTCAAAGTTTCTTTCTTCTTTTTTGTATTTCAACAGACCAGGAATATTTTATCTTCTGTTTGTTTGCTGAATGGGATCCTATTAGTGTGACTGAGAGTCCAATGTTTCTAAAGTCTGTCTTTTCAAATAACCTTGCTACCTTTAAGGGCATGCATTTAAAATATGGATGATTTGCTTGTTTCTTGAAGATAAAACTTCCTGGCTATCAGTCCTCCTTTAGATCTAAATCATCATCTCATTTCTGTATGTCTCTTTAAATGTTGATGGGAAAGGGGTTTTTAGTGAGCTTGACTTAACTGCTCTGACTGTAATTGGCTTCAAAGTAATAAATAATTTCTGTGATATCCTGTGGTAAAGGGGTTTGGTTGAATTTGTAAGGGGATTTGACTTAGAATTTTTTTATTTTTAAATAATTTTTTGCTTGTCTTGCTTTAAGTTTATAGGTAATGTGCACTGATATGTAAGCATGGTGTGTGGACAGAATATGAAAAACAAGATGGAGAAAATGTCTAATACTACTGTTTGATTTTAATGTCCGCTGTGTTTTATACAGTTTCTTTTCTTTCTTTCTTTTTTTTTTTTTTGTTGCTTTACTTGTAGGTTTTTTTTCTCTTCTCTTTGCGCTCACTTTTGAAAATTTTTACTAAGTACTTTGCAAAAAGTATTGTGCGACATGTAATTTTTGAAGTACTTGAAATGCATTAATAAAATAGCCTTGATCAAAAGCTTCTTATCTGGTAATATATATCCATGTGGTGAAGTAAATAGTATTAATTGCCTGTATGTTCTGCGAATCTACACTAGTTCTAGTTTTTTTTAAATCGGGTTGTTGCATATAAAAATATATTTCAAAAGAACAGCTGATGGAGTCTTCAACAAGCATCATCCATTCATGTTAAATTTGATCAGTCCAATCGTCACACTTTTTATCATAAACTGAAAGTTTTGTTGTCAGCTCCCACTCTCATGCTCTCAACTCACACAATACCATAAAATGAAAAATAAATCACTTGCTCTCAAGTTGTTGCAGTTTACAAAAGATGTATATCCAGTCTACTTTTTACTTAATCCAAGGATGGACTGGCTAGAAATTGTATTCCAAATGAAAATAAAATTAAATCGAGTTAAAAAAAAAACTAATATGGCGAAATATTTCAGGATGTGTGATAACTAGAAGAAAGCGTCTATATTGTTGTGCCAAATGACTTGAAAGTGGTCCAGTCACACATCTTCCCAATGTTAGGTCAGGATTTGAACCGAGGTAACTTTTCACTTTAAATAAACAGCTGTAGTGTGGTCATGTTTCATCTCGCACCAAAATAAACGATGCACCTGATGTTACCTTCCTATTTTACTCGTGTTATGAGGGGATTTTATGAACAATTCAGACGACTGAAAATGCATTGAACACATGTACACCACATACGTCAACACTTTTTTACAGGCTGTTCTACATTGAAGTTATCTACACCACACAAATGCACAGATGATGATTGCCTGAAGGTTGAATCAGATCTCACAACGAATTTAGTTGCTGCAGAAATTAATGGCCTTCAGATATCCTTAAAAGAATTCCTGACTTTTATAAATTATATGAAGTGGGAAAATGTTCACTCTGGTTTGGGGAGACTGATACGAGTCAGTCACTCATCCTAATGGAGGTAAAATAATGACATAAAGAATCGCAGGCCGGGTAAGATTTGTGAAAGAGTACATAAGATTGCAAACGTAAAATAACTTTGCATGCGCAAGGGAAGATTTGTAAAGGTGTAAATCGCCCTTCTTCAAGTGTAAGAAAAAAAAAATTGCAGCATTTAACTGTTATTCGTAAGTGTAAATGTAATTCATGTATTTTGAAGCTGCAGCTTCATGCTAACGCAAAATAAATAAGATCTGTATTCTTCAGACTTTCATTTTTCCGCGCTTACACTTTTGGCACGGTGTTTGCGCACAAATGCAGCCAAAAGCATCGCAGGCCTGTGAACAGCAATCTGCAAGCGAAAACAACAGAGGCAGGAACTGCAAAACAGATGAATTGCGTAAAATTACACAAAGTTTGATTTTACGCAATTCATCTGTTTTGCAAAAACTTTCTTCAGTTAAACAAAGACAAAACTGAAGTCAATGCGTTTGGAAACAAAGATGAAGTTCCCGAAATAACCTGATCTGTACAGTTGCGTCTCTCTTTTTTACCTGCGCTTCCAGTTTTGGCACGATTCTCTCTGAGTTTTGCAAGCGCAAAGAGGAGGGCGGGTCCACCTTCATCATGTAGCCAATCAAATGAACTTCTCGCTGACGCTTGATTTACTCTGATCTGATTGGTTCAATAAACACGCCAGTCGCCAGAACACATCTTTATCTTTATTTGGCTCAGAAATGTTTTCATTGCCGAAATGGTAGGCTACTTTTAATGCACACATGTTAAATAAATAAACGAACAAATATATAGGCAAGGCAAGTTTATTTATATAGCACATTTCGTACACAATGGTAATTTAAAGTGCTTTACATAGAAGAAATTAAAATAATCAAAACAAATAAGAATAATTAAAACAGTTTAGAATAAAAAATAAAGTACAGTAAAAACAGTCGGACGAACAGTGGCACAGTGCTCATTCAGTAAATGCATAGCTAAACTGATGATTATGAGTCTGGATTTGAATGTGACTACTGTAGGAGCACATCTGATCTCCTCTGGAAGCTGGTTCCAGCTGCGGCTGGCATAATAGCTAAAAGCAGACTCTCCATGCTAAGAGTGAATCCTTGGTATTTCTTTCTGATGTGATCCTAATGATCTGAGTGATCTGTTAGGTTTATATTCAGTGAGCATATCTGCAGTATATTGAGGTCCTAACCCATTGAATGATTTATATAGGCCTACCAATAATAATACTTTAAAATCAATCCTAAATGTAACTGGGAGCCAGTGTAAAGACCTAAGGACTGGTGTGATATGTTCACATTTTCTGGTTCTGCTCAGAATCCTAGCAGCAGCGTTCTGTATGAGCTGCAACTGTCTTATGGTCTTTTTAGGAAGGCCAGTGAGGAGTCCATTACAATAATCCACCCTGCTGGTGATAAAAGCATGCACAAGTTTCTCTAAGTCTTGACTGTAAACAAAGCATCTAATTCTTGCAATATTTTTCAGATGATAGTATGCTGATTTAGTTATTGCTTTGACATGACTACTGAAACTAAGGTCTGACTAGAGACACACCAAGATTCCTGACTTGATTTTTAGTTGTTAGACCCCTAGTGTCAAGGTATGCATTCACCTTGAGAACTTCATATTTGTTTCCAAACGCAATGACTTCAGTTTTGTCTTTGTTTAACTGACGAAAGTTTTGGCACATCCAACTGTTTACTTCATCAATGCATTGGCACAGGGAGTCAATGGGGCTGTAGTCATTAGGCGATAGGGCTAAGTAGAGCTGTGTGTCGTCTGCATAGCTGTGTTAAGCAATTTGGTTCTTTCTCATTATTTGGCTCATTGGGAGCATATACATGTTGAACAGGAGTGGCGCAAGAATTGAGCCTTGAGGGACTCCGCAAGTCATGGATGTCCACTCAGACTTATGGTCTCCTATACTCACATAATAACCTCTCCCTTCTAAGTATGACCTGAACCATTTTAGGACTATCCCAGAAAGCCCCACCCAGTTTTCCAGCCTGTCAAGAAGTATGTCGTGATCGACAATGTCAAATGCAGCACTGAGGTCGAGTAGTACCAGTACTGATAATAGCCTGTATCAGTATTTAAGCGAATATCGTTTATTATCGTTATGAGCGCTGTCTCTGTGCTGTGCCTGTGATGCTATCGGAAACCAGATTGAAAATAGTCAAAGTATCCATTCAAGCTTAAGAATTTGTTCACCTGACTGGAAACAACTTTTTCAATGATCTTGCCTATGAAAGGAAGATTTGAGATCGGTCTATAGTTGCTTAAGATGGTCTTATCCAGATTGCTCTTTTTCAGGAGGGGCTTGACAACTGCAGTTTTCAGTCTCTCTGGGAGTTTCAGGAAAACTCCCAGAGAGAAGTGAGGCATTCACCACTTCTAGGAGAGAACCTGAATGGCAGGTTGATCTCCTAATTTATTTTACGCTTGCAATCTTATGTACTCTTTCACAAATCCTGCGCAATGACATTCTTTATGTCATTATTTTTATCCCATAAAATGAAAGTGTGTGTGTGTGTGTGTTCAAGTGCGACAAAAGTCCTAAGGTCTTGGACACCTCGGATGAACACTCAATAAATAAATAAAAATGTAAAATGAGTAAAATAAAGTAGGCCTAGCCCAATTTGAACGAAACAGGCTATATCAACAGTAAAATAGAGAAAGAGCGCGTGCTATGCTTTTCCAGCCAATAAAAACGCTCTTTGTTAGTCGACATTTTAGAGAGGGATTTTGGACCGAGGTGTGATAGAAGTTAGCATGAGAGATATGTCTGATACACGCGTATACATGTTTAATGTCAAACTTCCTTATACACGTTGCTACTCTTTAAACATAAAAATACAAGTTAAAACATTAATATTATATTACAGGAAATCCAGTTCCCCCCGTCCCATAAGTCCTGATGTGAACACACGGGATCGCATGTGTGAGGTGAGTTTCTTTAGCCGTGCTTCATCAGTCTCCGCTTCTTTTCACAGCGCACGAACACCTTCTCCTGCGACGGCTCGATATACATGCCGTCATCTGTCTGTGCGCAAAACGAAGTTCTGAAGAGAAAGAGGACTGTTATGATGAGCTTCAGTTACGTTAGCTTCGTTGTTTTGATTTATTCAAAAAAAGCACTATTCAAACACTAGAGGTCGCTAAAGTAACTACCGGTAAACATGAAATAGAAGCTTGCAAATGTTTTAAAAACCTGGTAGGCTATACTGGGGCATTAAAATGTTAGATCATTAAATGCTGAATCCAAGCTTTTAATCTCTATAGTAGCCTAAGCATCGTGAATATGAATATGAATACAGAATATGTGAGCGTGCAGTTTATCACTTGTCAATCTAACAGTGATCTGCTTTTAACACACTCACCATCTGTGTTACTGTTGGCTAAGTGTTATCTCCTCTACACTTACTTCCTCTGGGTCTCTCCAGATTTCACTGCGATCTTCCCCACTGTGAGCTGTGGTCCTCTGCTACCTTTGCCCCAAGGTATCATGGTCTTAACTGTGCTCCACATGTTTGCCCACACAGGGCTTCCCTCCCAGGTGAAGCGCATTATCATCAGGTCACCTATATCAGTATCCAGAGTGATGAGGAACGTAAAGGTCTTGTTACCTGAAATCTCCTCAACTCTGAAAAAGATGGAGGAACAATTAAGGAGAGTGATTGTTTCATTCAGTTTTTGGATTCCTCTTATAAACAAGCTCACTCAGTCACTGTATATTAGCCTGCATGAGAGTCGCTGTGTGTGCACGCTCTTGTTCGAGATGCTATTTTAGTCCATTGCATTTCTGTTCTCTGTTTCATGTTCCCAGCACACATGTGTTTCACTCATCCATGTGAAATGAGTTATTCTGATGAGTGCTCTCTGTATGCTATGAAGACTAAATTGAGCAGATCCCCGTGAAGCGGAGCACGTTACTTTGAGCTTTTACAGCCCAGAACATGAAACATTAATGATGTTTTTCATCCCAGATGTCATTATTCAGTCTTTCATTAAGGGATCTTTAGCTTACTGTTAATTTGGGAGCTTCTGCCACTGTCACATTAATTTGAGCTCTTACTTTATGAAACAACAATAGTTATAAACTGTACTTGTGAATTTAATGATATTATTTATTTGTTCATCATAATATTCTTGTATTTATCACTCCACTAAAGGGATTCTTTTTTCATATAGGCTATATTTTGGTCAATAGCAAAGGGCTTTTTTGAGTTGAAACCTCAAATGCATCCATATGGTGAGAAAGTCATTACAAAGCTCATTAAATTGATGCTCACTAACAATTTACTGAGATGATATTTTAATATTCAGCTGTTCACAGCAATGTAAATTGCACACTTACAGTGTTATGGGTAAATTTTCACTTTCTCCTAGTGCCCCGGTTAGAGAGACTGTGAGGGTGGGGTCGATCTTATCAATTTGGTTGATGAACTGGATCCTGAACTGATAGTGGAACACTGATGGGGAAGGAAAGTGATGGTAGATTAGCACTGATCATATTTTTCCAAAAACAACTGGAAAACAATTAAACACAATAAATTATAAACATCAATTGCTCGAAAATCCTTTTTTAAATCAGTAACTGTTTTTTGTTTTTCAGTAAAATGGCTAAACATCCTTAAAAAAAGAACAACTTAACTTTGGGGAGAATTGCATAAGACTTAACAAGATAATACTTATTTTTGAGAGAAATATTGTTCTATAAATAGTTTTCGTGTGTGATTAAATATAATAAAACATTTTGCATTTGAAATAATTTGTAAAATGTATTGGGGAGAGCAGTTTAACAGTTAGAGACCATCTTTTTTACATAACAGTAGAAAGTGACTGTTACACTGTTTTGTTAAGTGTGATGGCTCACTCACATTTGTATGGCATGTGTGAACGGGTTTTGAGGAACAATCTCTTGCTTGTGTCACTGCGAACTTTCTTGATGTCATAACCCAAAGTGTTACAGCGGTTCTTTCGGCAGTCCAGACAGTAGCCCTTATCGAAGGCCGTGTTGTCGCTGCACTTGTAGGCCATAATCTGCTTGTCTTTGTTCAACAGGGAGTCAATGAAGAGATGCACAGCGCGCTCATGGGCACACTTCACTGTCTGCTCAAATCCTGAAGTTAGATGGACATAACATGAGACTTTTGCGCTAATAAACAGTAATTAATCATAGATCCACTCAGACTTTCTATCATTCTCGGTTGTGTGTGTGATCTGCTGAGTCTAGATTTAATACAGTGCATTGTGGTGCGTTAGCGGTGATGCAAATACTCTGGTGCATTGTGATGGTAGAAACTTTAGTTCAAAAGTTTAGGGTCTGTATAAGATTTTTATAGATTTTAGAAATTTTATTTAGCAAGAATGCATTAAATTGATCAAAAATGGCTGTGAACACATTCGTAATGCTACGAAAGATTTTATTTTTCAAATAAATGCTGTTCTCTTGAACCTTCTATTCATCAAAGAATCTACAAAATATTAAGTGTTTTCGTCATTGATAAGAAATGTTTCTTGAGCAGAAAATCAGTTTATTAATGGTAAATGGACTGCATTTTATATAGCGCTTTCAACAGACCCATGGCCACCAAAGCGCTTTACATATATCCAGCTCGTCGGGAGTAGCTGGGGTTAGGTATCTTGCTCATGGACACCTCGACACTTGGTCAGGTGGCATAGACATATACACTAGACGTCACTTTGGTGGTTCTAAGCATGGGTCAAAACCGCCGCCATCTTGGAACAGGGGTCTTGTCATAGGAAGTAGCTATAACGCTGCTATCTCTGCCTTTACTTCTAATTAATTGATGGTGGCGGACTTTTGTGGTGTGTATGATGTTCACACGAATGAAATCTGAACTAGGAAGAATGTTAAAAAAAAAAAAAAAAAATTGCAATTTTTCTGGAATCAATGATAAAAACATGTCTGACCGTGGGAACGAACCCAAAAAAAACGAGAAAATCGCATTCATGATGATTTATGGTGATTTTATTTCCGTTAGACCTTTGTCAACATTGACGCTGATGCATTAAAGTGGAGGGGCTCCCCTGTTCCAAGATGGCGGCTCTATTGACGCATTCGTTCTAATGAACTGCCGTAGCCAAGGCGACATCTAGTGTATTTGTCTATGGTCAGGTGGAACCGGGGATTGAACCACCAACCTTCCGGTTTGTAGACAACCTGCATGAACCATTGAGCCACTGCCGCCCCAATTCGAATTATTAGAATGATTTCTGAAGGATCATGTGACTCTGAAGACTGGAGTAATAATTCTGAAAATTCAGCTTTTTCATCACAGGAAAAAATTACATTTTAAAATAGTCATTTTAAACTTAATAATATTTTCACAATATTTCTGTTTTTACTGTATTTTTGATCAAATAAATGCAGGTTGGGTTAGCATAAGAGACTTCTTTAAAAAAAACTTTGATCCCAATAAATTTTGAAAGGAAATGTGTAATGTACGGTTACTTTTTACAGTTACAGTTGTCCCTCCCTTGTCCATTAGTGCAGCGTCCAGCGTACATGTCAGAGTCATGGACTCATCAGTTTGTAGTTGTTAAAATGATGGATTTCAGGCCTGTGTTTCTGCTTCAGTTTTCCCATATAGGGATATTTAATTGCCTGGAGGCATATCTCAGTATGAGAGCAGAACCTAAGAGGGATTTGGTATAATTAAGTTGTGAGGATGACAGCTGCTTTTATGTGTTTATGCCTTTCATCTGGAAAGCTGTCTGTAGTACTTAGCCATGCTCACAGTGTCATTAATGGGATGTTTTGAATGTATCTCATCCTAATCTGACATTCATTTGAGGATGAACCTGCCCCTTTCTCTCTCTGTCCAGCCATTCATCCATCTATCCATCCAGGCATCTCACCCATAATCCCGTACTGGGCTAAATGTGCATAAATGTTTTGCACGTGCAGCTGGCACCCTGGTTGAAATATTCCTCCATTGGGGTAGAAGTCCAAGTGGGCAACAGGCTGTTTGATGCCCACACTGAGTCCCATGCGCTGTTGGGTAAATGTATGGATTGCATCCACAAACCTAGCATCCTCAGGTGAGAGTCTGTCAGTATGAGACATTCCCTCAAACAATGGACCTGCAGGATCCAAACCTAAACACAAACAAGACAAACTTTAAATATATTACCATTAACCAGGAAATAAAGTGTTTGCTGAGAATAAGGATCTTAGATTTCAAGTCTTTTTTGTTTATATGTATTAACACCATTTATTGGTTGTTTAGACTGACAATAATATCTCACCAGTAATTCTTCCCAAGGTTTTCCCAGACACAGCTAGGTTACTTCCAGCAAATCCAGATATATGAGCGCCAAGGCTGTAGCCAATCAAGTGCACTTTTCCCAAAGGAAATTGTTTGAAATCCTGTTACGGATACTCACAGATTAATGTCAAGTAGTAAACGTGTTTTCAAGAATGCTTGCGGTTGGTAAACGAAGCTGTGTACAGTATTGTATAAAAGATTAGGGTCAGTTTTTTTTAAAGAAATGAATTCTTTTTAATTAATTCTAGATCAAAAGTGACAGTAAAGATTTCTATTTCAAAGAAGTGCTGTTCTTTTGAACATTCTATTAACGGTTTCCACAACAATATTAAGCAACACAACTGTTTTCAACAAATGTAATACCGGTACTTAGAAATACTTCTTGAGCACCAAATCAGCATATTATAATTATTTCTGAAGGATCATGAGACTGGAGTAATGATGCTGAAAATTACACTTTAAAATATATTAAAATGTTCAAATCTGTTATTATTTTCAATTAAGATAATATTTCACAGTATTACTGTTTTTACGGTATTTTTGAATAATCAGTAGTTTTAAATAATTAGCATTGGGGAACATAAGAGATCTTAATAAAAAAACATTTTAAAAAAACTCACCGACCCCAAACGTTTGAACGGTAGTGAATATATACCCTTCTGCCTAAACATACTGAAAGTCCTTCAGTTTCATGATGTAAGGATGGTTGTATGTATTCCTTGTTAAGTTTCAGCCATAACTGTAAAGACATTTGTATTCCCAAACTAACCTCTAGCCACCTCAGCAGATGGGCAATGTCCTGTCCCACTATGCGTGTGTTCTGAGCTGCTATAGGATAGTGCTGGTGTGCCAGATTCAGCCAGTCTGTTATCACCACATTGATGCTTCCCTCTGAGCTCTTTAGTGCTGATGCCAGCCTGGAAATCCAGTTCTCCATCATTCCGTCCACCTATGGCACAGGGAGGAGGAGTTGATTTTTAATGAACTGCTGCTCTCCAGTTTTGTTTCTAAGTGAATTTTGTATCAGACGTTAAATAACTGCTGTTTGCAATGGATGCCAAGGTCTTTGTGACCTTTGGTACATTTGAACAATTGATCTGTTTTTCTATTAAATCAATGAACTCAACATACCGACCAGCCATGAATGATGATAGCCAGAGGATGGCTGCTATTGAAACCACAAGCGTCCAGTGTGCGAGGCTGGAAGAGCTCAACTGTGCACATGTTATCTATGTATTCCCCATCCGTGTAAAGCCTGAAGACTGATTTAGGTTCATAGAGCATCTTCATTCTCTCTCCAGGCTCAGTGTCTGTTAGGATGGTCATACACAAACTGAAAGTCTCAGACAGTTCATCACTGTGGTGGCCATTTTGTAAAAGGATAAACATCATTAGTTTGTACAATAGTTCTGGAATATTTATATTTGTGCATAAACAGCTATGCAATAACCTTGCATTAAATGATGTTACAAGTGAAAATTAGAGTTAAGCATGTTTAGTTCCCATAGTTCCAGGTGAACTTTGAGCTTGAGTCAAGGCAAAAAAAAAAAAAAATGTTTACCCACCACACTCTTGCTGATTAAATGAGCATGTTGGATATGACGGTAACACTTTAATAATGTCTTATTTGTTAACATTAGTTAATGTATTGACTAACATGAACTAACCATGAGCAATACATTTGTTACTGTATTTGTTCATCTTTGTTAAAGTTAGTTAATAAAAATACAGCTGTTCATTGTTCGTTACTTAACAAATACAACACTTGATTTTAATAATGTATTAGTAAATATTGAAATTAATAAAAAATGCTGTAGAAGTGCAGTTCATTATTAGTTCATGTTCACTAAAACTAATGTTAACTTATGAAACCTTATTGTAAAGTGTTACTGATTTGACACATTTGTATGAAATGTCAGAGCATCCACCAAAAAAAACCCCACTGCATTAAAATATGCACTATTTACACAGCTAATATTGAAGTGACACTTCTAATGAAGTTTCAACTTCACATTCTTATTCAGCTTAATTTTCAGTGATGCAGATTTTGCATATGAAAAATGTGCTTGTTCAGCCAGGCCAATGTGCAAAAGTCAAGATATTTATGTTTTTCTTTCAGTATTGAGCCTTTTCAGCTTTGATTTGCAAACAGTCTAGGAAATTATTTCTCTGTGTGATTTCATACGTTGTTTTTTTAGATATACTACAAGCTTTTATCCCTTTAGATCAGTAGGGATTAAATCAGACATAGTATAATTGATGCTGACTATCACTACAAATCCAATCCTCCTTGATATTTTACTTTTTTCCAAAGAGCATCAGTTGCACATTGTGTGCCACTTACTTTGTTCTGCAGAACAAAAAAGATGATATTTTGAGGAAAGTTTCAACTGTTTTTGTCCATGCAATCCAAGTGAATGTGGTCCAAAACATCATTGGACTAACATAAATCATTATATGTATAAAAAGCATCTTATTTTAATGCTCTGTAGAAATGGGAATGTCATACAGGTCTGGAACAACATGAGGGTGAGTGAATGACAGAATTTTCATTTTTAAGGAGAACTATAGAACTATAAGCATAATTCACCCTCACCTGCTCTGTTACCCCGAAATTTCCTTCCATCGGTCAGTTGAACTTGTGAGATGATCAGACAGAAGGACACGATTTTAATAAGAGTCTTCATGTTCAGGCCACTTCAGGAGCCCACACAGATAATCCAAATATTTTGTGCCTCTCTTTTTCTCAGGCAAGAAAGGAGAGCACTGAGGCAGGTGATAGTCCATTAAAACGGTCTGAGCCTGAGCGAGGGGAGGGATCAGTAAATATTCAAATGGAACTGAGCCCAGAGGAAAAGTTACTCTGTTTGACCTTTCGTAGTTTGCAGCCAAATGTTAGCCTGATTGGCTGCATGTTGTTGCACAAGAAGCTATGCCCCGATTGGTGAAAAAGTCTTGTCAGAAACGGTTCAAAAAGGCACATGCTGATAACATGACTACTCAAATACCATGTCTCTAAACATCATTCAGAAAAGAGGGATGTACAGTGATAATTTAACTCACTGGTAATTTGTACTTTTGCCAGTTTAACAATCTCCTGACTATAAGTAACGTTGCAAGGACATCAACTTATAGTACTGTTACCCTAACCTATAACAGTCTACTAATAGGCCTACTCTAATGAGAGTTAGTGTCGTCCGTCCATCCATCCATCCATCCATCAGCTAATGTTTTAGTTTTATGCACATCTGCAAAGATGCTGTTATTCACTGTTATAGAATCTGAGGGCATTTGAGTAAACTGGACAGAGGTCATCATTCACCTAGTTGCTTTCAGGATATCAGTCAAGACTGGTGCACATTAAAATGCCAATAGTCTTCCCAAGCATAATGATGTTGTTGATGATTTCCTAAATTATAATCAACTTTACATTTATTTCTCTCTCGTGTGCAGCATGTTGCTATTGTTGTTTCATAGAATGGTTGGCTGATGAACATGCTACAATCTGATTAGCAGAAACAGAGGGCATATGTATATGCATAAATTCAGTGGACTCAGATGGCTGATGGTGATGGTTAGATAATGATAATGATTAAATCAGGTCAGATACAGTTGTTTATTTCATCTCTTACTATTTAACTTAACTATAGCAGCATGTGGTTTATCCGCTTATACTGGATATGCTGAGTTGAACTGCTGTTTCTCTAAGCAAATTAATTCACAAATGTAACATTTGCATATTTGCGAAGGCCATTATCTAAGAAGGTAAATTAAATTAGTTTAGATGTGTCTCTTAGGGAAGGACTAAACGGACTGTGATGCAATACTGTAGAATACAGACACCTCATTCACAGGAAAACAGACATGAGTTATGTATAACAGTATGTTTATTTTATGTCAGGTCTACATTAGCAGAATGACAGTGCATGTCTAACATTTTGAATGTGGTAATTATTCTCAAAATGTTTCATGTATGAGAGAGTAAAAAAAAAAAAATCTGACACTGAAATTGAAATAACACAATAAAAGACAAAAATATATAATTTAATTTCTTTGAATTGTACAAACAACTGCTATTAATTCAAGTGCCAAGAAATAAATTACTAAGTTAATTTTTAAAAAGAGAAAAAACGTATCAAACATATTTTTTTCCCCATAAACAATAGCTACAAAATACCTACTAAAGCTTCAACTGATACATTACAAATATCATATTAAGCTTTGCCTGAAATGTGAACATGTCTGAATGTGGTATTATACACAATACTGCTCCTTTCTCCTTCCTTCTAAAACTTATTTTCTTCTACATTTAACACTGTAGCATAAATACACATTTATTTCTTCTTAAGCTTATATTTAATAGTTCATCACAGGTTTGTTTTTAGCATGCATTGCAACATTTATCCTGTTACCTCATGCATGTTACCTTATCAGCAGTTATGCATGCAGTTAGTTCATATGTACTGATTCGTCCGGACTTTTCATCTTTGAGTAAACAGAGTGGACAGTAAAGTACCCTCTTCCTTCGTTTTAGTGAGAGAAAAACATGTATCTGCTGTTATAGGGTTGTCAGATCTCTGTGAAAGTTAAGAAGAAGAAGACAAATAGTAGTAGGATTGGACAAAGGAATGAAGGACATTATAGATACAACAATCCTTGAGTAGTTCAACTCTCTCGCTGAGTCTGTACAAATTGCTGAGAAACCAGTTGGAAATCATGATTATCTCAATGCAATGCACCTGCAATCTTTTACTGGCAGTGGTGTGACACTTGTTGATGGTGAAGAAACTGCGGATGCTTTCCATAAAATACCTGATTGTTTCTATTTGTTCCATGTTGATGTTGCTCTTTGAACATTCTCTATAGTTCTACTTCTGTTAAAAACATGAAAATAACTAGAATTATGCATAATTAACACTTGCTGTCTTTCATAGCTGCTTGGTTTAATGAGTGTACTTTGGCAAAAGACTCAGCAAAGAGATCTTGAGGAAAAGACAGAGAAGAAAAGAGAGTTTCTTGCTTGATGTCTATATGGTGAAGGAAAAGATACCATACTTTCCCTCTCTTTTCAGTTGACGGTGTTTAATTCATATTTGTCTTTGACGCTGTTGTCATCTTCAAGGTACTTCTCAGGTTCAGGATGGTGCAGCTCAATCATTAAGAAGTAGATCACTGCCCCAACCACACCTCCCACCATCGGCCCGACCACTGGAACCCACCACCAGCCATTTCCAGCACTGGACACACACACAACGCACAGGTGAGAATAGAGTCAGGGCTGGGCAAAATTCTGAATGTAAGAATTTTCAAAGAAAAATATTCATTAGAATTTTACATGCAGTATGTTGAGCCAGAGTTTGAACTGGAATGACAGGAAGATGATTTTTTTAGGGCATCAAGGCTGCATTTATTTAATCCAAAATACAGTAAAAACAGTAATATTGTAAAATATTATGAACAAATTTAATAACCGTTTTCTTTTTTAATATATTTTAAAATGTAATGTCCTGTGATGGCAAAACTGAATTTTCAGCATCATTACTCCAGTCTTCAGTGTCACATGATCCTTCATAAATCATTCTAATATGATGATTCGGTGCTCAAAAAACATTTCTTTCATTATCAATGTTGAAAGAAAGTTGTGCTGCATAATATGATACATTTTTTTATTATCCTTTGATGAATAGAAAAGCATTCATTTGAAATAGAAATATTTCATAACATTATAAATGTCTACTTATCATCAATTTAATGCATTCTTGTTGAATTAAAGAATGAATTTAATACCCAAAACTTTTGAATGGTAGTGTATACACACACATATTAGTACAAACACAGTTTTGAAGCAGAATGGTCTGAGAAAATGTCTAGTATCATTTGTTTGCAGATGCCACTTGGTTTGATATTTTGCATTTAATGCAATTTTATTCAGACATAAATAAGTAACCAAATATTGTACAAATTATTTTTGTGGCCACTGTCTATAAATTAAATGCAAATTTTTAGTGCTGGACAACGATTAAACATTTTAATCCCGATTAATCGCATGAATTTATTGCATTGTTACGCACAAGAGTGAATAATGAATTCTAAAGTAGTGTATTGCGCACTTTTGATTTAAATGTACTGCTATATACACAAAAGTGCAATAACATGTGGTTTGCAAAAACTTTAAACAAATAAGGTGCTTTATATTCCCTTTACACATGCAGTAGCAATAAAATATGTATTGTAAATCTCAACTTAAACATTAATGTAATCAAATCAAATATTAAAACAAAGCTGCCACTGCCAGGGCATTACCTTTTATCTAGCTTGTTAAAACGAGTCCAGTTTTCTTGTTTTTTTTTTCTGAACAGGTATCAACCGGTACTATCTTTTATCCGGGAGCAGCAGAACAGTCTATAGTCAGAGGTCATGACCACTACTACAGATATAAGTCGACCAACGTTACTTCTCTGATAGTAGCTTAGCTTAGGTTTGGTCATAACATGGTTTCCCACGTACAAGTAAGATTACATTAACCAGATGTAAAGCCCAATTTATACTTCTGCGTCGAACTCAAGCCCCGTTCACACTACAAGCGACTTTGTCGCTGCATGTCGCCAGTGGCTGGCGATGAGGTCGCTAGTGGGAGTTCCCACTACTGGTTGCCTTTATGAATGACATCCAATGATGTGGAGAAGGATCACACGCGCTCCGCTCCTATTGGTTGTCGCTCCCGAAAGTCGCTCCTCATTTGCATAAAGTTAAACAGATCTCAACTTTGTCGCGTCGCCAGACACGCCCCATCCGGTCGCCAACGGTCGCCGGAAATCGCCAGCTCCCCATTGAAATGAATGGTATCGCGTCGCTTGGTCGCGTGTAGTGTGAACGGGGCTTCACGCCGTAGCTACGTACCTGCTGTGTGTAGCGCGCGCGTACCCTGACGTGCACCTCTCCAAAAATGTAACAATGCGTCAATTCTACGCGTACCGCAAGCGCTGTGATTGCTAGAACCGCTCCCTGCGTTTCACATGCATGTTCCCTCTGCATGTGTAATTGCGCGTCAAGGGGGACAACGACGCAGAAGTATAAATAAAAACCAACGCGTAGTCTATAGCGTATGAGGCTCCGGCGTAGGTCCGACGCAGAATTATAAATCAGCCTAGAGTGTGGTGAAGTGGTCGAGCACAGGTGCAACGACAAGCGGACGCGTTCCTGTGAAACTGTTGCGGTCATGCTCGCCTCACGCACGCGCCCGCGCCCTCGTGCAGCACAAATCATTGGAAGAGAGACTGATCCTCGGCTCGGTGTTTGTTATGGCGCGTTCCAGGCAACCTGTAACCTGTGTTTTTCCAACTCGTAACTGGGAGTACATCGTTCCAGGCAACCTGTAACCCGTGTTTTTCCAACCTTATACCCGTGAAAGTGCACTGGAACGGCAGTCAAACCCGTGACTTCCCATCCGTGAACTAGATCGATGTACTCCCAGTTACGAGTTGGAAAAACACGGGTTACGGGTTGCCTGGAACGCGGCATGAGTATCCACAATCTAAATAGTTATCAGGACGTCATCAACAGAAGGGAATTCACATGGCAGAGCATCTCCGCTAAACTAAACGCAGGTCTATCAGGTAAAGTTATGTATAATTTTAATTTAAGTTAAAAAGTCTTCAGCTGCGTAGCGCACAGAAGCCGTTGCCATGGTTACTATCCATAGAGCGCCGGTCATTCACTCGTGGGGCGCTGTCTCCCTTTCTGTTCACCTGAGAGAACCTGCCAAAGCCTCTCCACTGCTTGTTTGGGTGGGTTATTTGCTGGCTGACCAACATCCCACCCCTCCTGTGATCCATGGTTTGACTGTAGGCCTATGTGTATTCAGAGCCAGTGAGCAACGGAGTTTCAAAATAATAATAATAACAAAAAAAACTGCGTTAACGTGCGATAAAAAAATTGTCGGCATTAGGCTAATTAGCCTAATAAATGCGTTAACGCGATAATAACGCGTTAACTAGCCCAGCCCTAAGATTTATATTGGTGTCATTTTGCATATTGGTGATTCATATCTTCTAATGTTTAAAATATGAATGGGATAAAACATTATTTGGGACGTACCTGTATGCATTTCTTTGAATTTCATTCCATTTTAATTCTACACCAGTTGTGAATTACAGGTTAAAGTAGACTTGATTAGGAATGTGCCTGTACATTACTGGTGTATCTGAAGTGTTGTTCTGTGGTCAGACTGATGGATGATGTCAACACTGTTTTGGTGTCTAGTCTTGCTGCACAGACACTAATGCATTCATTGTAATCTGTGCTTAGTGTGTCACTCCAGTGCTCCCTGTCTGCAGCACTCTTTCCCTCCCTCAATCCCTTGATCCTTTTATAGGCTACTGAGAAAACAAATGCTCTGTGTCCTTCAACCTGCTCTACAAACAAGTTGGCAAAGGTATCTGTAAACAAAGGTATAGCCACTGCATACAGACACTTTGCTGAACTGAATTTATGCAACGCTCATGCACAATATAGTGTTTAAAAATGTACATGCTTGTTTGTTGCAATTATGACACCAGAGCCATTTGCACATAATCTGTCTTCGAGTTGGAAGACAAATTAAGCAGACAGATCAAGCACTTCCTCACGTAGTCAACTGATATGTGATTAGCTTTCCGTGGACGTCACACTGTTTGTAGTTGTAATGGGCTGAATAACAAAATATACAGAAATATTTGAATCAGACTAATCAGTAAATTTCAAGAGAGTTGCATGAATGAGTTAAGGGCTATAGCGTTTTGAAGACTTTTCACTTCTGAAATTTGTGATTGTAAACACAGCAGTTTTCTGTTTATCCACCTCTATTGCATATGCAATTATTTTATACAACACTTCTTCATTCTTTACTCAATCCTGTGCATAAAATCAGACTCTTTTTTGCTGTTGAAGAGCAGCAACAGAAACTCTCTCTCTCTCTCTCTCTCTCTCTCTCTCTCTCTCTCTCTCTCTCTCTCTCTCTCTCTCTCTCTCTCTCTCTCTCTCTCTCTCTCTCTCTCTCTCTCTCTCTCTCTCTCTCTCTCTCTCTCTCTCTCTCTCTCTCTCTCTCTCTCTCTCTCTCTGTGACAATGACCTACATAACTATGATTGCTAAAAGCAGAGTTATAGTGAAAGACGATAACATTTTTTTCCCTTTAATAGGAAAAGTTAGAGGAATAAAATGCGTCCTGTCTTTGGTTGTGCCACTCTGAATATTTATGCAAGGAGACTGCCTCACGTACATTTTTAAAATTGCTTCAATATGCAGGAGATACACGAGTGCATTAAAAAATTCATTTGCTCTGTCAGAAGAATGGTGATAGGCCTTTGCACTTAAAGTCTATTTGGAGTTTCTAAAGGTACGTTGGTGGGAGGTGTGCCTCTGTTTCTCACATGCTGAATCTTGTTTCACAGGGTAACACTTCTAGGTGTATTGTGTTTTAGTACACACCCATATACAAACTTCTCTATTATATGTATAATTAATAATACATAAGGGAGGAAGTGGAAAATCCAACCAAACGATTACAAAAAGAGTATGTAGATGCAGCAAAGGTTTTCTGTACCTGAACACTTCTAAGCCCCATCCTGCTACAGCAGTGAAAAGCCGTGGTCCCAAGTCTCTGGCAGGGTTGATCGGATAGCCGCAGTTCAGCGCCATGGACACTCCGATAGCCAGGATACTCAGACCAATAACCAGAGGCTCCATCCCTTTAGGTGCCCCGATATTCTTCTTATCTACTATGGCTAAAATACAGAGGACCAGGGCACCTGTGCCGATCACCTGTGTAAACAGAGACTAATGATCAGCAGAACATTCTCTCATGGAAGCCTGTTTTATCTCAAAGGAAAAACTAAAAAAGTAATAGTGAGATAAATTTAAAAAAAAAAATAAAGTTTAAAAAGTTATAAAGTTTAAAGTATCATTTAGGTTGTTTTTTTTAATTAGTTTTTTGGTAAAACGTTCTCCACCAGTTATTTCTATGCTTATGATTGATTTTTACTGTCCCTTCCTTTTAACTCAAATAATTCAAACCACAAGCTTTAACACCATTTGACTGTATAATAACCAGTGAAATCTGATAGTTTGAATAATGAATTACTGTGTTACACTCACCTGATCAACAAATCCATTTAACAATGAGAGATCTTCACGTGGATATGAAGCAAAGATGCCTGCTGTGGCATTTTGACCAGTAACACGCAGATGTCCATCAGAGAAATTGGCAAAGGCACCTATGAACGAGAATTTTTGTAAGGTGTTTTATGCTGAAAAATGCAAATGCAAAAGAGTTGCTGCAAAGGATAGATTTTAACATCCATCAACTTTTCATTTCAACTATACTATTTTAGAAATTAATTAATAGGAAGTAATTTGACGACTGTTAAATCTAATGTCTAATCTAAATCTTTAAAAGGTCAAAACAAGCCAGATCATTTAGTTTGAGTTGTGTGTGTCTAATATAGGCCTATGGATGTATGTAAGTATACTTTAGCAGACTGCCATAGAAGAGGAGTCAATAACAGAAGCAATAACATAGAAGTGCACTGAAAACTTACCATAGTATAGACCATAGACAGCACAAGACCCGCAAAGGCACCAAGGAATTGAGCTGCCACGTAGACAGGAAATTTCTTTATTGGGAGTTTCCCCACGACAACCATAGCCAGAGAAACCGCTGGGTTCACATGTCCACCTGCAATAAGATGCAGTAATTGAGAGACTCCAAACCTTTGATGACAGCAAATTATTTGTATTGGTTCTAGTGGTCCACTATTTTATGGTGATTTTGTATTGATTGAGGTTTGTATAAAAGCATTATTGTCTAATACAATCAAAGGGATACACTGTGTCATTCATTTCAAACTCAGTTATTTGTTTTCTCTCACTGCTATATGCTCTCACTTTCAGAGAGTTCCTCATAAACACTGTCAACAAAAACTAGTCGAGGAAGTCAATGGGAATTGGGTCTGACATAATCTGGCTGAGTGTTCTGACATCACAGCAGGGCTTAGGAGTAACTCTGCTTTGACACAAGAGCGCTCAGGCCTGTAGAACTGTCTGTGACCCCACCGTACACACCGCTTAAGCTCTCATGCCAGCAAAACGGAATGGAAAACACTGGCCTTCCTGAACCACGTAAGCTTGAACTGATTTCTCAATCGATTGGTAGCTGATTAAATGTAAAAACGCAGTGATTTAGGACCTTGTCTGGTTTTTTCATTTTTCTTGATTTCAGTTTTGGCCCATTATATTCATTAAGGAGGAATCCAATATTGTTGTTTGGGTCTTTTGAACTTCATCACATTGAAGAGAGCAGAATCTAAAAAGCAACATTACATATTACACATTACATATTACATTATTTTTGTAAACCAGAATTAAAAAAAATTCATTCACAAGAATTATTACATTACAGAAATATATTTCCATTATGTAGAGTCAGTTTAAAGGCTTAATAATGATGGGCCAGTGCCTACACCTGACTTCACCGTGGGACATATGCTCCAGAAAAGCTCATTAGTTCAATACTGTAGTCATCATCACAGCGTGTAAGATTATCACATTCACAGTCATGTGGGCTGCTGGGCAAACCAACTTATTCATGCACAAATGCACACTTTAAACTGCAGAACTCGGGCTATATTTAACATTGCATGCATATAGATTTATTATATATTGCTCACTGTACACAGTGAGAAGCGAGAACGCTGGCAGCATATGATGAGGAACAGATCTGAAGCTCATGACTTGTCCCCCCTGATAATTCAGTTGCATGCATCACCAAAATCACACATGCACAATTGCACAATTCTAGAAGCCACAACTGACGGATAAACCACACGGTCTTATGCCCCTCAACATATCTCCTCTGCACAACCCGACCTGCAACACAACCCTTTCCTCAAGGCAACATCATTGTCCTTTTATTAAAGTTTTCTTTTTTATTGTTGTTGTTATTAATAATAATAATAATTACAAATTAATACTAATAATAATAGCATTTTTTCTTTGTGGCTTTCCTTGATGTCATCTTCTGTGTGTAATTGCAATAAAAACAATATTTCTTAAATGAAATGTAAACCTTAATAAAAGGACAATGAATAATAATAATAATACTTATTATTATGAAATAAAATATTAAATGTTTATAAAAAATTTAATATGTATTAAAAATGCTAACATGAATAGGATAATTTATTATTATTGTTATATTTATTATCCAATGTTATTATTTTATGTAGGCCTAATAATTGTTTTTTTAAGATAACCACTTTAACTGTTCACAATGCTGGTGTGTGTTTACCATACTGCGACGTAACTCACTTGCTTAAATACCATAGTACGATGAAGAATTCAACTAGCTAGACTGTTTCCCGAAACCGTATTGTTGCAAATTTGTCGTTCAACCAAGTTAAGTTGGTTAATGATGTCACGCAGGCTGGTGGAGTAATAACTTCTTTTAACTAATTCTTTTGAGTTCAATTAATGCTGTTCGAATGAATGGCAGATTTTTTACTATGAATTAAGGACATCGCATCTGAGGACTAATTCTCATTGTCATTCTCAGTTATTCCAAAGCGCTGGAATAATCTACCTCTACATCTTAGACTGGCTCCTTCTTTCGGTTATTTTGAACAAAACCTGAAATTACATTTACTTGAATTGGCATTTGGTTCAGTAGGCTAATTGGCAAGAGGCTCTTAACAGATGTTGTTAGTCATTTTTGTTTGAAAGTACATTTTATTTGTGTAATTTTACTGTGTGATTGTACAGCACATTGGTCAACATTATGTTGTTTTAATTGTGTTTATAAATAAATAAACAAACAAAAATGTTGCTTTATTTCCCAGAATCAATCATAGACTCACTAGAGATTGGAACACAGTTGTATTTCTACTTTTTAATGTCAAATAACTCAAATCTCTTGACAAACTAAAAGATGTAAATGACATTTGTATATATTCTAAATAAAAGATAGAGATTGTACTGAATGCCAGCTTGCTTTATTTTGCTCAAGATAAGGGCTTCGCTTTGGCTCAATTCTCAAATGAGACTTTTTTTCTCTCAAAACAAAAGTTTAGCTCTCTGAAAGATTAGTTTCTTGTTCACATCAGACTTGAATTTGGAATGCAATAGGAATCACAATCTTATCAATCATCCAATCAAGTTTGAAACTATATATACCGGTATATATGACAGCACAATCACCACCATTATTGAACATGGAGGAACATCACAACCCTGAACAGCAGCAGCTATCAGTACTGTATAAATACATTTGTATTTTTGTAAAATGTTTTACATTTAAACTGAAATTCTTTTCACGGAAGAGCAATAGACGGATATATAAGAAGATATGCAATGTCTGTATGTGTTAGTTAGAGAGAGACATAATAGTGTTCTAAAAATGAACAAGCAACTGAAAATTTTAAGTTTACATGTAACACATTTCTGCAAAAATAATATGAACTGTATAAATACAAATGTTCATTTTCTTTTTGTGTACTACAGTATTGACTTTCCCCAGTCAATTATTACCTACTCTCAGAATCTGTATTTACACAGACAAAACTGATATTCTTGACATGTATAGCATAGAAAGCAGTTAGTGTCAATAATAAAGTAAGGGAAAAAATGAAATTTGTATAACATGGTGAAAAACCATGGTGAAAAAAAAAACCATCTAAACATTCTGACCAGTGTGCATCACCAATGACACTTTTTTTTTTCTTTTTCTTTTTGCCATTGGCCAATTTATTGACACAATAACTAAGTTTTGAAGCATGAATTAAATGTTTTGGGTGAGTTACTACATTTTGCAGACATGCAATAGAGTTGTGATGTCCAGCAAACGGTTGTGACAATTGCACTTACAGTTTCACAAGTTCACAGTTACAAAAAAAATGAGCCAGATAGAGAATATGTATTTGGCGTGCTGTCTGAGGAGAGGGCTCCGGGCTCAGTATTTGGCCCAAACCCAGAGTACACCCCCCGTATTCCTGGCTGTGGTAGGAACCAGCCAAGAGTGAGGAGTCGGGGTGGTGGAGGGATGGTGAGAAACTGTCGAGGAACGTAGGTGAGTCGACTGTGTATACTGTATATAGGTCTCCTCTCATGCTGATAGGATAGAGATGATAATTGCTGATGACATGTTGATTGGATAGATCATTTGAACGTGCTCCTCCCGAATACTTTGTTAATGAAACATCCTTTAGAGAATGTTTTGAAAAAAGCCAAAGCGTTGAGAAAAACTGTAAGTTCGCATGTCATGCAAACAAGAAAATGTGCTAACCACAGGTCAAGAGCTGTAGTTTCGGGAAACACGGACTCGTTTAACTATGCTGATAACGACGGGACATGCGACCATAGTTGGTCAACAATGCTTTTGGGAAACACACCCCTGGTAAAACTGCGACTCTGTGACAGACATTCTCACATGAACTGTGCTAAGTTGTTACTGTGACACTAATGAGAACATATGGGCCAGGGTGAGGCATCCTGTAACATCTAGAGGTCCTTTCTGTGTGCACTCAGATTCAGGAGGTATGGGTGCCAGAGAGTAAAAGAATAAGGGAAATATCTCCCGAAGGCTTTGGAGAGAGAGAGTGGTTTGCATCTCAAGATCTCTTGTGGGTTTCTTCTACATACAATATATGAATGCACAACACACGAAACATAGGACATGCTTTCTGCAAGTCTAGATTTATGCTACTACTCATTCGAAAATGAGATTATCTGGAGTCTATTCACCTGAGAGCAGTGAGGTTAGTCTAAGTGGATCAGTGTAGTCAATTATTGCCAATACTGTTTTGCCACTTTGTCTTATCGCGTAAATGTGCTCTTATGTATGTTTTTTGTTGTTGTTGTTGTTGCTTCTCATTTAAAGGAAATGATAAAACAAATTCCTGGAATCCTCATTATTGTAACACATTATAATAAAAGCTTCACCTCACCATAATCCTTGAGGAATTCACTTAATGAAGGGCCAGGCATACGTTTCCAATCTGGTATATCAAACCGACACACGCCTCTACTTGACACTAAGCCTTATGCAAGTTTTAAGAACATGTATTGAGCCATCATTTTCTCCTCCCCCTGTCTATCACTACAGTGTATTTTTGAGGGGAGAAACCGAGCGCCTCAAATACAATAAGCACAAGGTTTTCCTCCTCTATTATGTCGTTCATTAATCCTAAAATTTGTATGGAAGCACAAGATCTCTTATGCACTGAAGCAAATCCAACCCTTCACTCTCTTTCTCTTTGGGGTCAAAGGTCAAGATGGAATACTCAGCATGGGGCCATATTTGATCCAGCTGTCTAAGGCTTAGTACAGCATGAAATTATTTTTCTACCTCACAAGCCATTTTACTCCTTTGACCAGGTTTACAGTAGGTTTTAATAGAATAAACAGACATAAACTTGCCAAAACGGAGGAATAAAATTGAGCCGTATATGTGGTATCGGTTATAGTATGGATATTGTAGTGCTGCATATGGCGAATAGGTGAGTACATCCATAGACAGTAAAAGAAATGGACAGAGCGATCTCATTGGAACTCAGTTGAGACAGTTGAAGCCCACTTTTAGCGATTTTTGAGAACTTCCGTTCCTGACGCGCAGACTCAGACCGACTCAAACTAAGCTTGATGACGTGAGCAACCTGTCTGACAGACGTTAATCTTCTAGTAGCTGTGCGTGAAAACTGCCAACGTTAATCTTGCAGAGACGGGGAACTTGAGCAAAGAGTTCTTTGGCGTGAGTGAGCAGGAGTAAGAATTCCGTTGCTTTTATGGACTCATTATCTATGGGCTTCTCCCTTGACGGGACGTCCCCCCGATTGCCTGCGAGCTTCTCCTCCTGTCTGTACGGTACTTCTGTACAGCGCGACTTCGGTTATGACGCAATCGTTAGCCTATTTTTACTAAATCTGTTTCTACGGGGCCATAGTAACATAGAAGGTAATGGAGCCCTTTATACATTGTCGTGTTTCTTTAGAAATAAATAATGGACAAATGGAGTCTTTAAACGCCTCAGATGTAAAGTTATTCGCTGTCAAAGTGACGCAAAAATGAATGGGAGTCAATGGAAATGCTAACGCAAGTGAAGTTCTGCTACAACATGGCGGCACCCGGCCGGCTTCAACTTCCGGTCGATGGATTACCCCCTTGAGTACATCGCATGTTTGTTGAGCATGATCAAAGATCACAAACAACTGTGTGAAAAACAGCCCTGATGGATAGCTAAATATGACCTTTGAAATGAAAAGATGCTTTGAACTCGCTGTCCCAGTGCCTTTTCTCAATCAACTGAACATGTATATTTGAATAATTTCAACAATTGAATCGCAAAGTTCCATTAAATTTGTGTTTTATTTTTTGATAGCAGACTATTTTGGTAACTGACTGTAAGGTGAATTGAAGTTTATGCAGTACGTTATCTTCTATACTTCTCTATTCGCCAGTGTGACGAGTTACCTGACACGCCTCCTGCCATGTACACAGCCAGCATCACCCCTAGAGTAAAGCCAAAGTGGATGGTGAGATCTTCTCCATGTGTGCCTCTGCTCAGGACCTTTTGGGCCACTGAACCACAAACCGAACAGCTGTAAACAGGAAATGGGCAGAGAGAAGACAATTTAGGAAGACAATTAGTGGAAAAAGCTACCGCCATGCAGATAGGAAAAGCACTCTCTTGTTTGTGGAGCACTTATTCAAAACTAATTAGTATAGCAGCTTGTTCAAAAGCTCAGTCCATTATGGTCAGGGGCCGCACCCTAAAGCAACTAAATCTGTCATGTTGAATCAAAATCTTTTCACTTAATTAACACCAGTAGAACACAATGTAGAAAAAGTCTGTGTATTTCATGTTTTAAAATCTAAATTTAAAAAATATATATATATTATAAGTAAAATAAGATGTATCATATTAGTCATCAAAGCATCAGGTAGTCAATTTTGTAGTAAAATGTATTTCTCTTTAAAGTAATACTGCATGGGGCATGTTGTTAGTCTATATGGGATAAGTTGTCAAACCTGACATGACAAAAATTTCAACAGTTAAACAATTATGAAACACAAACACACACAGTTCACAAAACTGCAAAATGTACAAGTACAATACGAACAAATAAATTATAACATTTATTAAACATGACAGTTTGTCACAGCATCTTTCAGACTTTATGAAAAATACATTTGTCCTGAGAATAGTTCAACTTTACAGTAACAAAAAAACAGCTTTATAATATATAGCAATAATAATATCCTATTATTATTGGAACTTTATTTTGGGGAACAGAATTGCCAAAAATTTGTTGACACTAATTGTCAACTTTTAAAGGGTTTTGAACGAGGTGCTTAAAAACTAACATATAAAACCACTGCCAGAGAAAATGAGTGTTTGTAATTGGACTTTTTTACACCAAATCCTTATACAGTAGTTACTGAAATCAAGTCATTGACAACTTAAACCATATCTAATTAAATAGCCATTATAATTGATCAATAAGAAGCATAAAATAAGAAGACACTAAATGCTAGTTTACATCACTCAAGGGTGTTGCATTTAATGCAATGCATTTAGTCTAAAATGTTATGGTTACAAAAGCTGCTATAACCATACTAATATGTGGTTTATAAGATGTTAAGAGCTTCCTTTAAATTGAAAGAATATCAACCTCAACACCCCTATACGACAAGAATGAAATAAGTTGACAGACTGATTTATATTAAACTAAAAAATGGACACAAAACATTTCATTACACTTGAAACATTCATTATAATTCTGATGCATTTACTGTACATCAAACTGTGTTGTTAATCTCAGTTTACAAGTTCTGAAGTTCTGACAGGCAAAAGACTTACTATTAATACGAATGTCCCCAGTAATTCTGCCAGAAACTCTCTTATGATGTCCCGCCTCAACATGCATTTGCCCTCAAATTTTCTCATGTTTTCGGAGCTCATAGTTTCCCCGCCAGTGAGATGTGATGTCCGGACAGACAGTTGAAGAGCTGAGCCCGCTGGAGTTTGAGTGTCTTAGGCTTTAACCTTCCCCGCCCCTCCTGCTGCTACTTAGATGTCATTAAACACACTGACATGACAGGTTGGTGGTTCCTCTTTGCTCTCACTCTATCCATCCTCTTCGTGCTGAGACAAATACGAGTTCGATCAAGAAAATATCATTACGTAGCTTATTTGTTCAACTATCGTTTGCGAACTTTTGCCGAAGAGACGATCGAGTCTCTGAGAAATCAGTAGACACGTTTCAATTAATCTTGTTTACGAGGTGTAAAAAAGGTAATAAAAAAAATCACACATTTATAGATTTTTAATTATAATTATTAACAGAAGTTAACCGAAGCTAATAGGTTACACTACATTTCAGTTCAATAAAGTGACGCCTGATTTTTTTCTGTCTGAAAAAAAACCCAGTATAATTTATATTTATATATATATATATATATATAAATGCAATTCATTTTTTTTTTTCATTAATACATTTACTGTTTTTGTTGAGCTTTAACAAAAAAGTGTAAAAAGGACCGAAAAAAAATGATGCAATATTTATTGCTTTCTTTTGATGTTGACAGCAATAGGCCAATGTATTTACAAGCAATCGTATATATTTTTTAAATTATCATCATCATCATTTATTTGTCAATGACCTACGGCACATAGGCCTATGTGAACTGAAAAACACATGCACAAAAAACAACACTAGGTAGGCCTATTTGTTTTAATTTAGTCTCTAAATACAACATATCAGTGTTTTGCATAGCCTTATTCATTGGATTTCTTATTCTTGTAAGTTCTTCTCATTCAGAGAAGCATCACAGCACAGCTTCAACTTGTAATGCATATATTTGTCCACCGGGTGGAGCTGTTTGACAAAGTAAAAACAAAGAGGGCCAGAGTTCGGCGGTGGCGTCCCATGGCTGTGGTGTGAATCAGAAGAAGCGATAGGATGGTAGCGGTATGTTTTGT